>NC_066624.1:84335761-84635761 GCF_025201925.1 Gopherus flavomarginatus
TATTCAGCATATATCAGGAAGAAGAATGGAAGCATTTGACTGAGACTTTTTCCAGGATTGTTAACACCAGAACATGCTCAAATGCAAACACATTGTTTTGTCTAAAGTAAGAACCATATTTGAAAACTTCAAATTAATTAACCTGTGAGACAGATAGCGGTGAGGTGGATATTACCGCAACTGAGGTAGAGGCCAAACTTGAACAGCTTAATGGGACAAAATAGGAGGGCCCGGACAATCTCCATCCGAGGATATTAAAGGAACTGGCGCATGAAATTGCGAGCCCGTTAGCGAGAATTTTTAAGCAATCGATAAACTCGGGGGTTGTGCCGTACGACTGGAGGATTGCTAACGTAGTTCCTATTTTTAAGAAAGGGAATAAAAGTGATCCAGGTAATTATAGGCCTGTTAGCTTGACGTCTGTAGTATGTAAGGTCTTGGAAAAAATTTTAAGGGAGAAAGTAGTTAAGGACATAGATGTCAATGGTAACTGGGACGAATTGCAACATGGATTTACTAAAGGTAGATCGTGCCAAACCAATCTGATCTCCTTCTTTGAGAAGGTGACGGATTACTTAGAAAAAGGAAATGCCGTAGACATAATTTACCTCGATTTCAGTAAGGCGTTTGACACGGTTCCACATGGGGAACTGTTAGTTAAATTGGAAAAGATGAGGATGAATATGAAAGTTGTAAGGTGGATAAGGAACTGGTTAAAGGGGAGACTCCAGTGGGTCGTATTGAAAGGTGAACTGTCAGGCTGGAAGGAGATCACTAGTGGAGTCCCTCAAGGATCGGTTTTGGGACTGATCTTATTTAACCTTTTTATTACTGACCTTGGCACAAAGAGCGGGAATGTGCTAATAAAGTTTGCGGATGACACAAAGCTGGGGGGTATTGCTAACACGGAGAAGGACAGGGATACTATTCAGGAAGATCTGGACCACCTTGTAAACTGGAGTAATAGTAATAGGATGAAATACAATAGTGAAAAGTGCAAGGTCATGCACTTAGGGATTAATAATAAGAATTTTAGATATACGTTGGGGACGCATCAGTTGGAAGCGACAGTGGAAGAGAAGGACCTTGGGGTATTGGTTGATAGCAGGATGACTATGAGCCGCCAATGTGATACAGCTGTTAAAAAAGCAAATGCGATTTTAGGATGCATCAGGCGAGGTATTTCCAGCAAGGATAAGGAGGTGTTAGTACCGTTATATAAGGCGCTGGTGAGACCCCATCTTGAATATTGTGTGCAGTTCTGGTGTCCCATGTTCAAGAAGGATGAATTCAAACTGGAACAGGTCCAGAGACGGGCTACTAGGATGATCCGAGGAATGGAAAACCTGCCTTATGAAAGGAGACTCAAAGAGCTTGGCTTGTTTAGCCTGGCCAAAAGAAGGCTGCGGGGGGATATGCTTGCTCTATATAAATATATCAGGGGGGTTAACGTTAGGGAGGGAGAGGAATTATTTAAGTTTAGTACTAATGTAGGCACGAGGACGAATGGGTACAAACTGGATATTAGGAAGTTTAGACTTGAAATTAGACGAAGGTTTCTAACCATTAGGGGAGTGAAGTTCTGGAACAGCCTTCCGAGGGAAGTAGTGGGGGCAAAAGACTTTTCTGGCTTTAAGACTAAGCTTGATAAGTATATGGAGGGGATGCTATGATAGGATAGTTTAATTTGGGCAACTGATCTTGGATTATCACCAGATAAGACTGCTCAATGGTCTGCGGGGAGATGTTGGATGGGATAGGAACTGAGTTACTGCAGAGAATACCTTCTTGGGTGCTGGCTGGTGAGTCTTGCCCACATGCTCAGGGTTTAGCTGATCGCCATATTTGAGGTCGAGAAGGAATTTTCCTCCAGGGCAGATTGGCAGGGGCCCTAGAGGTTTTTCGCCTTCCCCTGCAGCGTGGGGCATGGGTCGCTTGCTGGTGGATTCTCTGCAGCTTGAGGTCTTCAAACCAATTTTGAGGATTTCAATAACTCAGTCCTGGGTTAGGGGTTGTTATAAAAGTGGATGGGTAGGGTTCTGTGGCCTGCCTTGTGCAGGAGGTCAGACTAGATGATCATATTGGTCCCTTCTGACCTATGAGTCTATGAGCTGAGAGAATATTACTGCTTAGTTAGATCAGACTATGCACATTTCCAAGACCTTGCTGTCCCCTTCTGCTGATTCTGCAAGTTGCTGAGTTCTTCTGAGAAATGCAGACTATCTTCAAGTCCCATTAACTTTAGCATGCAATACCTTGCAGGATTGGGCCCTGGGTGGTTTTATTAGCATTGGAGGGTTGACAGTTACTCATAAGAACAGCCATACTGGGTCAGACCAAAGGTCCATCTAGCCCAGTATCCTGTCTACTGACAGTGGCCAATGCCAGGTGCCACAGAGGGAGTGAATCCAACAGGCAATGATCAAGTTCTCTCTCTCCTGCCACCCATCTCCACCCTCTGACAAACAGAGGCTAGGGACACCCTTCCTTATCCATCCTGGCTAATAGCCATTAATGGACCTAACCTCCATGAATTTATCCAGTTCCCTTTTAAACACTTATAATCCTAGCCTTCACAACCTCCTCAGGTAAGGAGTTCCACAAGTTGACTGTGCGCTGTGTGAAAAAAAACTTCCTTTTATTTGGTTTTAAACCTGCTGCCCATTAATTTCATTTGGTGGCCCCTAGTTCTTGTATTATGAGAACAAGTTAATAACTTTCCCTTATTTACTTTCTCTACATCACTCATGATTTTACACACCTCTATCATATCCCCCCTTCGTCTCCTCTTTTCCAAGATGAAAAGTCCTAGCCTCTTTAATGTCTCCTCATATGGGACCCTCTCCAAACCCCAAATCATTTTAGTTGCCCTTCTCTGAACCTTTTCTAATGCCAGTATATCTTTTTTGAGATGAGGCGGCCACATCTGTATGCAATATTCAAGATGTAGGCGTACCATGGATTTATATAAGGGCAATAAGATACTCTCTTTTGTCTTTAAAAATACGCAGAGGAGGGTGGCGGGGGGAAAGAGATCATAAACATTTTAAACAGTTGTTAAAAATAATAAAAGCACTAAGCTGAAATGTTAAAGTTCAAATTATGTTCTGAATTCTAAAGCAGTTTGCCTCAGCTTTGAAGCACATATTGACTAGCATTTCATGCACCAATACATACTTACATGCCAGACAGTTAACATTTGAAAAAAATCTATCCTTTGAAGAGCACAGTTCCCTATGTACTAAAATGTACTGAAAATCTGGCCATAAGTATTAAACACCCCCCTGAGCGCTGCAAGATACAGCGCTGTAAAGCCTCAGTGTAATCAGTGCCACAGCGCTGGGAACGCGGCTCTCAGCGCTGCAAGCTACACCCGTAGAGGATGTGGTTTACATGCAGCACTGGGAGAACACTCTCCCAGCGCTGGCGCTCCGACCACACTCACACTTTAAAGCGCTGCCGCGGCAGTACTTTGAAACTTCAAGTGTAGCCATACCCTGAGAGTGTTAAGCTCTTTTGAAATCTTTATCTGCATCACAAACTTCACAATAATCACTCTTTTGTGATGTGTACATTAAGTGTGTGCCTCACTGCAAAATAGTCAGAACTGGCTAGAGTATCAGATGTTTCTTTGCTTATCAAGACAAGTCATGTACTTTTACCACTTTAAAAAACAAAAGTAACCTCCTCACAGTATCTCTTAAACGTAAGAAAGTAAATAAGCAACTGTTCTCCCAACAATTTTATAAGCAGTGTATATTGCACTGCAGGTAGCACCGAGCATACCCATCCTACAGGAAATTAAAAACTTATATGTAGTGTTTGTATGTTTATTAGTCTTTCCATAAGCTTTTTGTCTCCAGTAATCAACTATGAGACAAAAACATAAAATTAAGAAAGTAAAATAAAAAAAATCAAGACCTGATCTTTTGATGCTATTTCCACCATCCAGGGACTCAAATGTTATAGAATCATAGGACTGGAAGGGACCTTGAGAGGTCATCTAGTCCAGTGCCCTGCACTCATAGCAGGACTAAGTATTATCTAGACCAGAGGTAGGCAACCTTTCAGAAGTGGTGTGCCGAAACTTCATTTATTCACTCTGATTTAAGGTTTCGCATACCAGTAATACATTTTTGTTTTTAGAAGTCTATAATATAAAACCAAACTATTGTTGTATGTAAAAGTAAATTAGGTTTTTAAAATGTTTAAGAAGCTTCATTTAAAATAAAATTAAAATGCAGAGCTCTCCAACCAGTGACCAGGACCTGGGCAGTGAGAGCGCCACTGAAAAATCAGCCCACATGCCACCTTTGGCACATGTGCCATCAGTTGCCTACCCCTGACAGGTGTTTGTCAAAGCTGCTCTTAAAAATCTCCAATGATGGAGATTCCACAACCTCCCTAGGTAATTTATTCCAGTGCTTAATCACCCTGACAGTTAGGAAGTTTATGACAAGTCCAGGCTCATACTCTTTTGGCTGAGCTAATCTTGGTCAAGGACAAAGGCAGCTGATTGACACCTTTTGGTCTCCTGATTCGGGGGTGGGGTGGGAGAGGAAGAGGGAACTGGTTCAACTTCCAGCAAAGCCTCCCAAATTTAGTAACTCCCACTGATCTAAATGAGTGTTAGTAAGGATAAAAACTCTTCGGAACATTTCCCTATTGTGGTCCTTCAGACAGAAATTAGAACATATTGTTCCTGAAGTATGGGTCACTTTCCAGATGCAGAAACCGACTGATAACTAGTATTGTTGCAAATGCCTTAGTAACTGGGCTATAAGTGCTGCCTGAATGTTCTTTTTAAATAAAACAGAGCTGGGATAATACAAATAAAATGCTTACTTTACTAAAAGGTGCTTTGAATTTGCCATACAGTAAAGCACTAATTTCATACACACAGTGTGTATACTAACACCTACTCACAAAATGGGACTCAAAGCTTCACTTGCATTTTCTTTATCTTATTGCTTGTTGTGTTAATTGAGTCCAACCTGAATGCCTTCTCAGACTATGTGTAACCAGCCATGGACTTGGATGGATATCAAATTCTTTCCATTGACTTAACTGGGCTTTGGATCAGACCCATTCTACTCAATGAAGCGTTTGTTTCAAGCATGCATTGGACAGGTCTCAATTACTAAACTAAAAACAAAAAGTTTATTTGGTACATTACGTCATTACAATGTAGGAACCAGCTGCTCCCTAAACAACTGTGCTGAATTTCTTGTAAATTGTCAACAGGACTGCTTTTCAGTGGATAATCTGAAATTGACACGTGCTGCACAAGTGAGCAAGTTTATTTAGCTCCTGCCTTTTTGACTGTTTACTACATCAATAAAAAAATTCTTGTCCTTAGGCTATTTCTTTATGAGGCCATCTGTTTAAACAAGATCAGTCAAACAGAACAGTGAGAATTCTTACAGAATACTTTCTTCCAATTCCCTACAGCTAATTAATCAAGGAAGTCAAGGACTGAGATTTGCAGTAATGACCCATCCTGAGGTCAGTATTTACTTGAGAAAAGAGGAACTGGAGCTGTAGCAGAGCTGAGGACACACAATGCTGCTTCCCTACAGTCATTACAGTTCCCATTTTCAAAAGAACTCAGCACCCACAATGCAGGCCAGATTTTCAGAATTGTTCCACCCCCAATTAAGCACCAAATAATTGGTAAAATTTGGAGCTCTTTTGAAAAATCTAGCCAGAAATTTCATACTGGGAGCTGCTGAGCTCTTAACAGTTTAAAACATCTGGTCCCAATTGTAGGTGCTGAGCACCTGAAATTCCAGCCCTGAACTCTTTAGAAAGTCTGGCTTTAACTATTTAAACAGTTAGGCTGCAAGAAGTTCATCTTCATAACAGAAGTGTTTCTTTCTGAAGAGCTCCTTTATTCTGCACAGATGGATAGCTCACAACCCCAACTTGCCAGGGAAAGCTAATATTACTTATCAAGGGAAAATGGATGTTTCAAGTCCTCATATAGCATCAGTGAGAAACTGCTCCCATTCCACTCCTGGAGCTAACACTCACCAGTACTCTTGTAATGGAAGTCAGCACAGAAAAGCAGTAGGATACCTAGCCCACCTCTAAGACTTTGTATCTTATTCACCTTTACGCTAGTGACTGATTCTTTTTAGTAAATCCTTGTGCCTGTTTCTGATCTCACACTATTATAAATTAGGATTAACTTTATTAAAATTATTGTAAAACAGGTGTAAGGTCAGAATCCAGCTCAGTAACTAGACAACACCTTGCTGTAATAAGAAGAGTTCTAAATTAACACACACTATGGAACAAAGACTAGTTAGTTTTTGCATTTGATTGAATGGCATCTGCTAGAACTTCTTTCATTAGTGGAATCTGATTTTCCCTATACATGGGCACAAGTTGGTTTTCACTGAAATCCATGGAAGCAGGATAGGCCTGTGGAATCTGATCCTATATCATCTGGAAGTCAACAGAAACATTCCTGTTGACTTCAATGTCTGCTGAACTTAGCCCATAATGAGCAACTAAGTTTGTCCAGCACTTTTCTCTTGTTCAGTCTTACATCTCAGGTTTAGAGGCTAATGGTACTTTTTCTGTTTTAATCCACACATGAATTACAAATATAAGAAGACATACGAGATTTTAATTACAACAGTCAAGTAGCAAAGGGGTAGCCGTGTTAATCTGGATCTGTAAAAGCAGCAAAGAGTCCTGTGGCACCTTACAGACTAACAGACGTATTGGAACAGATGCATCTGACAAAGTGGGTATTCACCCGCAAAAGCTCATGCTCCAATACGTCTGTTAGTCTATAAGGTGCCACAGGACTCTTTGCTGCAATTACAACAGTGACATCAAAAGAATGAAATTAGCATTGCAGCCAAATAAATATTTTTACTTTCCATGATTTAACTCTCATCTTCCAGTAAGATCCTTCAGGTCATTAAACTATGATCTTTCAAACCCCATATTACACTTGCAAGAAAAATCCACACTAGAAGTTCATCAAGTTGCTTCCACAGCAAAAAAAATTCAAATTGTGTTATAGATATCCTAGGGGATTAAAAGAAGAAATACATTGATTTTGTTCGTGGTTCCCATATAAAATTCCAGTTTAAGGTTCCTAACCAAAGCAGAGTTGTTGCTTTAAACTATTTCAGAAATCAGCCTGAAATTACTCTGTGCTTCATCACAAAGAAGATCATAACTTACAATAAATTATACAGCAATACATAGTGCACCTTTAATTTTGGTTTGCATAGAATAGGATGAAATGGCCAAATATTTTCAGGATAAGGTTTTTGAACATTTATCAGCGTATAAGAGATTCTACAGCAGGGGTCGGCAACCTTTCAGAAGTGGTGTGCCAAGTCTTCATTTATTCACTCTAATTTAAGGTTTTTGCATGCCAGTAATACATTTTAATGTTTTTAGAAGGTCTCTTTCTATAAGTCTATAATATATAACTAAACTACTGTTGTATGTAAAGTAAATAAGGTTTTTAAAATGTTTAAGAAGCTTCATTTAAAATTAAATTAAAAAGAAGAGCCCCCCAGACCAGTGGCCAGGGCAGTGTGAGTGCCGCTGAAAATCAGCTCGCATACCGCCTTCAGCACATGTGCCATAGCCCTCGTCCAGACTAACCCGCGGCATCGGCGGGTTAAAATCGATTGCTCGGGGATCGATATATCGCGTCTAGTCTGGACGCGGTGTATCGATCCCCGAGCGCGCTTACATCGATTCCGGAACTCCATCAATCCGAACGGAGTTCCGGAATCGAAGCGGAGAGCCGCGGACATCGATGCCGCGCCGTCCAGACTGGTGAGTACCTCGATTTTAGAAATTCGACTTCAGCTACGTTATTCTCGTAGCTGAAGTTGCGTATCTAAAATCGATTTTAATTCCTAGTCTGGACGTGGCCATAGGTTACCTACCCCTGTTCTAGAGTCACAATATTAAATTAAAACTAACAAAAAAAAACAATATAAAGAAATGTCTATACATATATTATAATAACCATATTGAAGTGTAAAGGAGTCAGGATGTTTTGAGAAGAGCCAAACGTAAAATATTGTTGCGTGTCTGAAACAGTGTACTGTAAAGTAACTACTGAAAATTGTGGGGTAGTTATTTACTGGTGGAAAGTGACCTGTTTTGTGATTAATTATGCTTTTTAGATGCTTTACTTCTGTCCTATCAATATGGGCCAGATTATGATACCTGTACTCATCTTGAGTAGTATCTTACTCCATGAATAGTCAGACTACTCATCTACTTATTGAATAGGGTGCTCCTGAATGTGAGCAAGGCTATTAGACTGTCCCTTAATGATTAAATATACCCCCTCCAATGAAACTACTATCTAAATATCTCCTACACAGTTCCAATACACTCCCATGAGAGAAATGTCACCAAACAAGATATTTTTATGCCGCAGAAAAGTAAAGTCACTGTTTAAATTGAAAAGGAATTATTCCTCTCTCATATCTTCAGTTTATGGCCCTCTCTGAAATATAATTCTGAGGAGCACTTTATATTTGCATTTTAAAATAAAAAATCATCTTAAATTAAAAGCTACAGAGACCCTTACAATGCCCGTACCTTGAACCAATTCAAGCACTGGTAAAATAGACTTTAAAACAGTAATTAACAGTTTCATATGAAATAAATGATATTTACATTGATTAACATACTTCAATAGTGCAATTCACTGCATAAACTGAATGGTCCCTCAATGCCAACAATCCAGTAATTTTTTTGTTTTTAAATGAGCAATTAAATTTGGCAGAGAAAAGAAATCAAAACACTTAAGACATGATCTAGTCATGATACACCTCTACCTCGATATAACGCTGTCCTTGGGAGCCAAAAAATCTTACTGTGTTATAGGTGAAAGAAACCATGTTATAGTGAACTTGCTTTGATCCACTGGAGTGTGCAGCCCCGCGCCCCCCGGAGCACTGCTTTACCGTGTTATATCCAAATTTGTGTTATATCGGGTGACGTTATATCGCGGTAATGGTGTAATTCCAAATATTGTTATTACTGCAAATAAGTACTTCATATGAGACACATGCAGCCAGTTTAAACTCTAATCCTGCAAGCTGCCTGCACAGAGCCCCACTGATTTAAAATGAGTAGCAAGCCAGCCAAGGTACCTGTGCATTGTAGCTTGCAGGATCAGGGCCTTGATGATATATAGGCCAATTCTGCCACTTTTACTCATGTGGAGTAGAAACTTGCTCAGTGAGTAGCTCCACTGAAGTCTGCTTTGGTATTAGTGTGTTTGGGGCAGATTTTTGCCACACTTATTCACCTTACACTTGCAAGTTGCACAATGAAAATCAATGGAATTAGCTGCACACTAAGTTGTTACTCAACATGAAGAAGGGTGGCAAAATTTTGTCTTAGATTTATAGACTAAGATAATTTTGAAATTTCCAGCACTAACTAGCATACATCAAAGCACTTACTAGGCATGTTAACACACACCACCCTCATTATGTCATGCATCCTGAATGCTACGAAAGGCTTGCAAAATGTGTCAAAATTATTTTGCCAGGGAAGCCTTTCAAAGTCAAGTCAATAATATTCAGACTAAAAAAGTAATTAGAAATGTGACATAAAAGTAACTTTTGTGATCAGCACTTCAAGAGCAACCATGTTTATTTATTTACGGTTATCTTCAGAGACACACTTCCCTGCTGCACACCCACAGTAGTCAGTTGTCGTTCTGCATGTTTTAATCTAATTCAGGGCCAGATCTTGCAAACACGTCTGCAAATAATCATTACACACGGCAGCAGCCCACATCTACTTCAGTGGCTTTACTCACATAAATAGGGATTTTTCTCATAAGTAATTTTTGCTGGGAAAATCCAGTGGTTTAGGGCAACAGCCTGACATTCAGGAGGCCAAATACAATTCCCTGCTCTGCCAGATTTCCATTGTGATCTTGGGCAAGTCATCTGTGGATCAGTACCCAAAAGGCCACAAGGTACCTGGGTGCCTAAACACCAGATTTAGCAATCTAAACCTAAACATAGATATAGTAACCTAAATCTGTTTTAGACTCCACTGCAATCCATAAAATTCCTGCTGAACCCTATAGGTGTCCTAACTCACTTGGGTGGGTTACATTAGATGACAAGAGGTAGATATTTACTAAGTTTGACACAACAAGAAATGTCTTGATATCTAAAACTGTGGCTTCATCATCCACAGAATGGACTGAGTTACATACTGATTTGAACTTCCCTAAGTATTCTGTCCTCAATTTGGACAATAAATGGTCTTCATGCACCTTTTTTTTTAAAGCTGTAAAAAAAAAAAAAACAGCTGACTTTTGGGGGCAGGGTGGAGAGACAAGAAGAGTTTTTGTTTTGTTTAACAGAATTAACCCCTAGTGTGGTTCTTGTAACTTTAGTTGCAATAAATTGCTCAATTCTGGTCTGTTAACAATCTGTCTTTTTGTACTCTTCATGAACATTTGTAATTCTGTATTAATGAAACATTGGCCTTTTTGATCAAGACTATGTATGTAGTTTGATTTGAAAATAGAGCAAGATAGTATTTGGCAGCCACTTTTCCTCATGCCTGTTATGAATGATTTCCAATGTAAGTAATTTAATGTTTTGAAAATTGAACATGCTGACTGTGTCTGTTATACACTGAAAATTACACACTGTTCCACAAAATACCAGCAGCCTAGAAATTAAGCTCAAGACTGATATAACACAAAAGAGAGATGTGTCAAGTTCCATTTCTCACTGAGTAGCAAAACATACTTAATAGAAGGCAATAAAATGTGCACAGAATAACTCGGGAAAATCACTAAGGGTTAGAACTGGCATCTGCAGCTAACAAACAAACAAACTTGGTATGTGTCTAGTATCAAGAATCTCAAGGAGCAGCTTCCAAGTCAGCAGTCTGTTATACATCAGTACAGATTATACTGAAATACAGATTTTCTTAATATTCATGTTAGCCAGAATCCACTTAAGAAAACTGACAGCCTCCATAATACAAATAACTGTTTTCTATTAGTATTGTTCAAAATTAATAGATCAATCCTACTTCACAGAGATATCACCAGGATTAGTTAATGTAAACCCCCCAAACACCAGATTACTTAAGTATTCTGTTGATCATTGTACAACGGTCCAGCAGCTATTCATTAAATCTTAAGATCCTATCTAACACTCACCCTGAAACATTTATTTCTCTCAGTTAATAAAATAGACACATACTACAGTTTGAAAGGCTGCTTTTATGGGAAATGTACTTGAAATGGAAGCAGTTTGCTGCTGTAACAGCAGCATCAGAGCGCACACACAGAGCAATAAACTTCACAGAGCAGTTTTGTAAGAAATCACCAATGGGAGGTAATCCAAAATCACAAGCTAACAAGGCCAGCACTGTCCCTATAAGGAAGCTACAGATGAGCAAGTTCACATGCCTGCAGAGCCTGGAATACGTCAACACAAGATTTTGTAACATTAGTTATTACTGAAGCTCCCAACAACCTTGCCTGATACTGTCTAATCAAATGGGATCAGATTTACGAGAGTCACTCCCAAAAAAGTTTTCTTCTGCACACTGAGAGCATTAAACCAGACAATAAAATAACCTTATCGCTTTGAACTCGTCAAGACTCTATGCCGGGGGTCGGCAACCTTTCAGAAGTGGTGTGCCGAGTCTTCATTTATTCACTCTAATTTTAGGTTTTGCATGCCAGTAATACATTAACATTTTTAGAAGGTCTCTTTCTATAAGTCTGTAATATGTAACTAAACTATTGTTGTATGTAAAGTAAATAAGTTTTTTTAAAACGTTTAAGAAGCTTCATTTAAAATTAAATTAAAATGCAGAGCCCCCTGGACCGGTGGCCAGGACCTGTGCAGTGTGAGTGCCACTGAAAATCAGCAGGGGTGCCAGGATTGCTAAATCTGGTGTTTAGGCACCCAGGTACCTTGTGGTCTTTTGGGTACTGATCCACAGATGACTTGCCCAAGATCACAATGGAAATCTGGCAGAGCAGGGAATTGTATTTGGGCCTCCTGAATGTCAGGCTGTTGCCCTAAACCACTGGATTTTCCCAGCAAAAATTACTTATGAGAAAAATCCCTATTTATGTGAGTAAAGCCACTGAAGTCAATGTGGGCTGCTGCCATGTGTAATGATTATTTGCAGACGTGTTTGCAAGATCTGGCCCTGAATTAGATTAAAACATGCAGAATGACAACTGACTACTGTGGGTGTGCAGCAGGGAAGTGTGTCTCTGAAGATAACCGTAAATAAATAAACATGGTTGCTCTTGAAGTGCTGATCACAAAAGTTACTTTTATGTCACATTTCTAGTTACCTACCCCTTCTCTAGGCTATTTTTATCACCATGTGAAATCCATCTAGCAGGATAGGATACCTTTCCCATGCAAGATCCAGTCAGAGATGTGCATTAAAAATTACAGCAAAACTATGACAAGTGGCTCCCTGGAAGCAAAAGCAGTATTTTGACAAATGTGTCTGACCACTTTTTCAACCGGTTTTGGGCATAAGTTCTTTTGTTATTGTTTTACACCCCAAGGATTGAATTTCTTGCTGCTGTCTAGCTTCTTAGAACATTACAAGATTCAACCAGCAGAAGGTGAACAAGCTTTGGAGCGAAAGGGAGGGGGAAACTCAGCTCTCCAATGCCTTCAGCTAGGAGCAAACTCTTATGTAGAAATTAAGTAGCAAAGCTTCACTGGGAAGTAAGTTGGGTCACAGTGAGTGGCACCATCTGCTCTTCCAGGAGCTAGGAAATAAATAGCCCATCAACACCTTGTCCCTTGTCATGAGTCTCAGGCTTTTCATGGGGGAGAGGAAGTAGGACTGATTGCTTAACAGGGAAGGGTGAAGAGGGGTAAATCTCTTCCCCAATAGGGGGAAAGATCCGGACTTTGAACATTAGCTTTTCAGCCAGTGTAGGTCTATATTTGTGTGGTCTGCCTTACTATTTGCTAAATACATTATGAGCCTCTATTTATCTGCTTCCTGGTCAACAACTTGAAGATCTTTAACTAGTTCCTCCCCAGCAGGAATTTCATGATCAGTAGATATTCATGCACCATGAAGAAAGCGCTACTCCCTCCTCCTCCCCAACCTCCTCCTAACAAAACTGTTTCAGAGGCTTAAACATATTTCCACTTAAAACAAAAACCGTTCCCTGTTTCAACATAAGGCAAGTCACTCAAGAGCCCAGAGGTTTATCTTTCAGATGGACGTTGGTTGCACAGTAGGCAGAACACACGTGCCACCAATTCCGCTGAAACTCACAAGCCCAAAGCCAGAGCTAGCGATGCTCTTGGAGAGCCTCCCAACAACGGGGCTTAGCAGCGCCAAGCTGGGAGAACTATCGGAGAGTTTTAAACGTCTCCTCAAACCACAGCTACAAATCATCATCAAACCACCATCGGCGGGGGGGAGGAGGGGCAGCCAACGTCCCAATTCCTCCCAACTTCCAGTTCGCCTCTCGCTGCAACACCCCCAAGCGCAGAGAATCCACCGCGAGCTGGAGGCGACCTGGCGGATCGGGGGCAGCCCAGCCGGGAGGGCAGTTTCCCCGTGTCTCCTGCAGCGGGTCCGGTCCTGAATGAATGAGCCCGAGCCCTGCAGGAGCGCAGGAAGAGGGGCCCGGCTGGAGCTGCACCCTCCCCCCGCCCTACCCGCTCCTCACCTGCGGGGATGGGGGGCAGCGCGGTGTCCCCTGCCCGGCTTGGCGGCGCTAGCGGGAGGGTCAGAGCCAGCAGGAAGAGCAGGCTGGGGGGCTGCCTGCTGCCGTTCAGCGCCATCTTCGCCCCTCCAGTGGGACGTGCAGCCAGCGGCTCCCGTTTGCCCCGCCGCAGCTGGTCCCGCCCCCCGCCCCACGGGAGGCGCCGGGCTCCGCGGAGAAGGGGGCGCTGCAGCCCCCCCGCAAGCTCTCCGCCTCCACCCGCCGCAGCAGTGGGCTGCCTGGGGCCGCCTGACTCCTCCTTCGCTCGGGGCAATAGGCAAAGGGCCGCCCCAGGCCGGGCGGGGGCTTTATGAGCTTGGGGTGGTGGGAGGGTCCCGGGCAGCCGGCAGACCCTCCCCGCCCCCGCCCAGGAGGGGGATGGGAGCCGCGGCTGCTCCTCCTGCAGCATCCCAGCTATTGGCTGCGGGAGCGGGACTGGCTCAGGCAGGTGGGGGCGGGGGGCTCCGGCGCGGCGCGTGGGGGAGGGGATCGAGCCGCGCAGAGCCGGCTCCGGCGCTGGGGGAACAGCAGAAGGGGCCCGGCTTTCAGCCAGCGTGTAGGAAGCCTCCGCACGTGCCCGTTAGCAAAGCGAGGCGGCTGCCCCTGCGGCGCCCCGCACGGGGGAGGGGTAGAGCCCAGTGGGGTCAGGCGGAGCTCAGTGGCTGAGCAGATCGATCGTGGGAAAGGGAGACACTAGCCCAAAATCTCAACGGGTGCATGGGAGCCTGGCACCCTCGGGGGGTGGGGGGCATTTATCCTGCTACGTTGCTGCTGCTCAGGGTATGTCTACATCTACAATTTTGCAGCGCTGGTTGTTACAGCTGTATTAGTACAGCTGTATAGGGCCAGCGCTGCAGAGTGGCCACACTTACAGCAACCAGCGCTGCAAGTGGTGCTAGATGTGGCCACACTGCAGCGCTGTTGGGCGGCTTCAAGGGGGGGTTCGGGGAACGCGAGAGCAAACCGGGGAAGGAGACCAGCTTCCCCGCGGTTTGCTCTCGCGTTCCCCGAACCCCCCTGCAAACCGCAGGGAAGGAGACCTGCTTGCTCGGGGTTCGGGGAACGCGAGAGCAAACCGCAGGGAAGGAGACCAGCTTCCCCGCGGTTTGCTCTCGCGTTCCCCGAACCCCCCTGCAAACCGCAGGGAAGGAGACCTGCTTGCACGAGGGTTCGGGGAACGCGAGAGCAAACCGGGGAAGGAGACCAGCTTCGCCGCGGTTTGCTCTCGCGTTCCCCGACCCCCCCTGCAAACCGCAGGGAAGGAGACCTGCTTGCTCGGGGGTTCGGGGAACGCGAGAGCAAACCGGGGAAGGAGACCTGCTTGATTACCAGAGGCTTCCTCAGGTATGCTGGGATACCTGCTTATTCCACGGAGGTCAAGAAAAGCGCTGGTAAGTGTCTACACTTGATTACCAGCGCTGGATCACCAGCGCTGGATCCTCTACACCCGAGACAAAACGGGAGTACGGCCAGCGCTGCAAACAGGGAGTTGCAGCGCTGGTGATGCCCTGCAGATGTGTACACCTCCTAAGTTGCAGCGCTGTAACCCCCTCACCAGCGCTGCAACTTTGTGATGTAGACAAGCCCTCAGTCTAGTGTCCTATCCGTGGCTGGCTCAGCCTGTGAGGGTATGGCTACATTTGGAATTTCAAAGCGCTGCCGCGGCAGCGTTTTGAAGTGTGAGTGTAGTCAGAGCGGCAACGCTGGGAGAGAGCTCTCCCAGCGCTGCATGTAAACCACATCCCTTACAGGTGTAGCGTGCAGCGCTGGGAGCCGCGCTTCCAGGGCTGCTGCCCTGATTACACTGACGCTTTATAGTGCTGTATCTTGCAGCGCTCAGGGGGGTGTTTTTTCACACCCCAGTTGCAGCGCTGTAAAGTGTGAGTGTAGCCGAGGTGCCTGGGGTGCAAGTTTTGTTTTGTTTTGTTATTTTTAATTTGCAGTAAGATTTTATTCTTTAAAGTTGCCGTGCACAGTACTCTGCTACAGGCACTGATCTTTGCTATTTCCGCTCCCTCTTAAGTGTCCTGTGAAAAAGGCCTGTATCTGATCATGTGTTGTCTTATCATCCAGCTGCACTTAACTCTTAGACCAGAGGTTCTTAACCTTTACTGCAGCCTGCACCCCTTTGGTTCTCAAAATATGTTCTCGCACCCCTTATCAAAAATTGTTGAAGTAAGTCAGTTCTTTAAAACTAGATATATTTTTGTTTGTATATTAAAGTAATCATTAAAAATGTATAATGTTAATAAATACATAGGTTTGATGAAACAAAGTAGTTGTACTTATGTGTCTGTGCTTAATTTGTGTTTTTGATTATTTACCTTCTAAAAAGAGCTCACTTTTTGCACCCCCAGAAAGAGCATCTCACACCCCAGGTTAAGAACCACCATAGAGGAACAGTAGGTGCTTCGAAGTGGGTGCCTGTATAATGCCAATATTCTATTTAATTAATATAAATTACTTACTGACTTGCTGTCATGGTGTAATTCCCCACTCTGAACCTTAGCGTCCAAAAGATGGGGTACCAGTATGAATTCCTCTAAGCTTAATTACCAGCTTAGTACTTGTAGCGCTGCCACCAACCAGGAATTCCAGTGCCTGGTACACTCTGGTCCCCCCAAAACCTTGCCCGAGGTCCCCCAAGACCCAGTCCCTCTGGATCTTAACACAAGGAAAGTAAACCCTTTCCGTCACCGTTGCCTCTCCCAGGCTTCCCCTCCCTGGGTTACCCTGGAAGATCACTGTGATTCAAACTCCTTGAATCTTAAAAGAGAGGAAAATTCACCTTCCCCCCTCCTTCTCTCTCCCCCTCCCAGACTCTCCCTGAGAGAGAAAGTAATCCTAACACAGAGAGAAAATAACCTCTCTCTCCCCCTTCCCTCCTTTCTCCTCACCAATTCCCTGGTGGATCCAGATCCCCTCTCCTGGGGTCTCACACCAGAATAAAAAAAACAATCAGGTTCTTAAACAAGAAAAGAAAGAAAAATCAGTAAAAATTATATTTGTAAATTTAAGATGGAATATGTTACAGGGTCTTTCAGCTATAGACACTGGGAATACCCTCCCAGCCTAAGTATACAAGTACAAATTAAAATCCTTTCAGCAAAATACAAATTTGAACTCCTTCCAGCCAAATACACATTTGCAAATAAAGAAAACAAACATAAGTCTAACTCGCTTTATCTACCTAGTACTTACTATTCTGGACATATAAGAGACTGTATCAGAGAGATTGGAGAGAAACCTGGTTGCACATCTGGTCACTCTCAGAACCCAGAGAGAACAACAACCAATTCTAACAGCACACACAAAAACTTCCCTCCCTCAAGATTTGAAAGTATCCTGTCCCCTGATTGGTCCTCTGGTCAGGTGACAGCCAGGCTCACTGATCTTGTTAACCCTTTCCAGCCAAAAGAGATAGGAAGTACTTCTGTTCTATTAATCTTACTTATCTGTTTATGACACTTGCAGCTTTGGGTTTTATCTTGTTTCTGTCCTTCTGGGGCACAGGGTTTCAAACTGAGGGTCCGGACCTCTCAGGGGGTTGTGAGGTTATTACATGGGGGATTCAGAGCTGTCAGCCTCCACCCCAAACCCCACTTTTCCTCCATCATTTATAATTGTGTTAAATATATAAAAATGTGTTTTTAACTTATTGGGTGGGGGTCACACTCAGAGGCTTGCTATGTGAAAGCGGTGACCAGTACAAAAGTTTGAGAATCACCGTTCTAGGGGCTAGGCAGTGCTATATACACTGGGTTCAACTCCCTTTTATTGTATATTTCTTTGAAGAAGACAGAGTGCTGATGCAATCATCCCTCTAGGAATTTTTTTCCTGATACAGATAGATTATATATAAAAATGAAAAGTGGTGCTGTAATCACAAAGGGTTGTTATCTGACAAGCATCATTTTACAGCTGCTATTTAGAATAATCTACCATGTCCATCTTTTCTGACAGAACGAACATGCATTGATGGACTGATATTTGGTAGTAAAGCCTGAATAGAATCTTCCTCTTGCTTTCAGCTGCCATATGGAGTACTGTTAACCCCGGGGTCACAAGGGGATCTTAGGCACCTAACTGGTCTCCCATCTCCCAGCAAAGTACCCTACTCCTTGAGCTATAGCCTAATATTCACTTGTTCTGGCTTCCTGAATATTTAATTGTTTATACACAGTGGAACAGGAGAGACCTGTCCCAGAATATACCAATGCTAGGGCCCTCCTAGGAGATCCTACAAATCCCTTCTCCACATCAGTTGGGGGGAAATTGATTGCAGGTTTCCCACATCCTGGGTGAGTGCCCTAACTGCTGAGCTAAAAGCTAAAAGAGAGAGAATGGTGGCTCCTCTTCCTCCTCCATTCATTAACAAGGACTGATTGGTTTAGGTGCCTATGGCCAGAAGGTTCATGGTGCTAAAACTAGAGTACAGATAGGCCACACCCTTTTGTACTATCTAATTTGGCTCTCAGCTCAGCTGTGCTGCCTTTTATGAATTCCATTCTTACACACCTAACTCTCCCCCTGCATTGTATAGGGGGCTGACACATCACTGAGGGTTGTGAATTCTGCTGGCCAGGAGCGGACCTAAAAGTTAGGTGCTGTGATGCTGAGCATTGCAGCACTTAAGGGTGGGATATACAAAGGGATTTAAGACTCATTTTTTCTGTTTGAACCAGAGTGGATTTGATTTAAATCAAATTTCTTTATGGATTTCTATATAAAAGTGCATTCTTGTTGGTTGTTATAACCTTAATACATATTCTTCACAACTCAGAGATAGACATAGGTTTCATTTTTAGAAGGTACACATTATACATTTTAAGTGATTTATTTTAAAAACCTTTCAGATTAGTTTTACAGCTATATCAGAAAATGAATGATTGGTTATTTCATTTACCAAAGGTAACTGAAGTAGGTATTTATGAAGTCATTGGGAGGTGAACTATCTCCAATTCAACAGGTTAATCATTAATATTTGGAGGATTTTCTTGCCATGCTGTATTAGGAGGAAACATCAACAGACAGACATTTAAATTGTTTTATTTAACTAAAAAAACAATGTTGTGTATTCTGGATTTTTTTTCTTCAACAGCAAACATATTATATTTTAAACAAAACAGGCATATGAATTTTTGAATTTAGTTAAACATTCAAGTTTTTTTAAAATCAGGGTTGTTTTTGTTAATTGTTTTTAACTAAAATAGTTAAATGAAATATTTTTAAAAAATTAAATCAACTATGTTAGCCAGGTCAACATGAGAACTTAAAATATTGGCTTCTGCAGCTAACTCAGTCATCTTCAACTTCATTTTCATGTTTGTTCATAATCTGGAAAAGGAAAAACAAGCTTTCCTGCTTTTTCAAGTCCCAAACAATTTCTCAGTTTGGAATGAATTAGTCCAAAAGGAAGAAAATATTCTTTCTACACCAGCAGAAGAAGCTACTGCTGTTAAAAGTGAGATTATCACTTCAATAGTCTCTGAATCCATGTGCTTAAGTGACTTCCACCAGTTCACTGGTGTGACTTTCTTTAGAACATCATCAGCAAACACATATTTGTTGAATGGTTCACCCTTAGCTCTGAAGTTTATTTTAGTTGGCATTATGGAGGGATCATTGCTGGATGTCCATGTCATAGCCAACTCCTCTTCTTTAGCAGTTAAGGTTTGACCCTGGTATCAAGTATTGAGAATATTTGCAAGAAAATGAGCTGGAGATAGTGCTTGTCCCATCCGTTTTGTTATCTCACTCAGTTCCTTCCAAATTTAACAGCGTCAGCAATAAGACAGCTATTTCCCTGCATTTTGTTCAAGGCTACAGAAATAGGCTTCAGGGTACTCAGCATGTGTTCAACACTTCTCTTATGCCCAATGTTAAGAACTTGGGTTTGACAGTGCCATCTATTTTTTCACGATTTTGTTCACAAACTGTCATCAGATTAGGCTAGTTCTTGACATAGTGCTCAAAACAGTCCACTACTGAGTTCCATCGCATGTCTTGTAGGAGAGTTAGCTTGGTTCCTCCCACTTTTTTTAGAACGGCTGCTGCAAAAGTGGTTGTTACGGAAGTATTTTGCAATTTCAACAACATTAGCCTTTATTTCTGTAACACTTAAGTCTTTGGCTAGGAGGTGCATCACATGAGCACTGCAACCGTAAGTTATTAGCTTGGGACTCTCTTCTAAATTTCTTCTCATCTTGGATATACTTGTTGCATTGTTTGTGACCAAGCTGCCTACTAGACATTTGAATTCTTTTTCACAGTTTGTTATAGCTTTTACTGCTACTTCTTGTAAGTATTCTGCTGTGTGTGCATTTCCTGATGTATCAATTGTTTCTATAAGGAAGACATTTCCTTCTTCTATTGTCATATAGCATATACAAGCATATACAACAGGCTCATTGTGGACATTGCTCCACCCATGAAGACGCAGGTTAACAATTTCACCCTCTAGACCTTTTGCACACTGCTCAATTTCTCTTTCATACACTTTATCCAGCAATTTGCCTGCGACATGTGCTCTTTTGGATGGACTGTATCCTGGTCTTAATAACTGAACCATGTTGATGAAAAGTGGCTGCTCAATCATAAAGAGAGTTTGTTGCATAAACAAACCGGGCAATCTTTTCATCAATTACCTCTTTTTGTAATCTGCTGGTTCTTATCACAAATTTATCTATGGTTGTTTCTGGATGATGGAGATTTTGTTTTCTTTTTGCTACAGGTGATATATACTGTGGCTATGTGACATACATGATGTGACTGAAACACCATCATTGGCAGATAACTCTGAAACTGTAGAAAATGATGGTGATCTTGAAGGTGGATAGTCTTCAGAATCCTGTATGTTGAGGATGGATTCTCTTAAACAAAATAAGTCAGTGCAGTTATTTAATTATAATTACCATACTGCTCATTTAATATTACTCATTGCATTTACTGACACTCAGTACTACTTTAAAAGGTGAAATTGTAAAAGGAAGATCTGCCTATTTCAGCTATTTATTTTTTATCACAACTGCATCTGAAATGATAGTACCATTGAGTAACAACTATACTATTTGCTGAAACATGAGAATTCAAGAACAGTCCAGAAGGAAGACAGACAGTCCTTATAAGAAAGAAGTATGAAATAAAAAAGGTTACCAACCTGAAGATCCTGCATGTTCAGACATGTTCCTTTCATCAGCTTCAATGCAGCTTCCTGATGGAACTGAAGGAATCTCTTAGAAAATTGCCTAAGTAGAAGAAAGAGTTAAAACACTAACTGTAATAATGTTCTAAGAATTTCCAACCCCAGAGAACAGAGACAGTAAGAAGTGTTTGTGCTGCTTATGCATTAAACAGACATGTTCCTGACATGATGATGTTACCAAGCCAAACCAGGAAGGCATTAAGCCAATGAAAGGATGACAGAGGCAAAGTGTGAGTCTAGACACATCCCTGGGCTCGGGAAACAAGCACAGACTGGTGGGACCGCATAGTGTTACAGGTCTGGGATGATTCCCAGTGGCTACAAAACTTTCATGGAACTTTGTGACTTGCTTTCCCCTGCCCTGAAGCGCAAGAATACCAAGATGAGAGCAGCCCTCACAATTTACAAGCTAGTGGTGATAGCTCTCTGGAAGCTTGCAATGCCAGATAGCTACTGGTCAGTCTGGAATCAATTTGGAGTGGGCAAATCTACTGTGGAGGCTGATCCAAGTAGCCAACATGATCACTGAGCTGCTGCTGTCAAAGGTAGTGACTCTGGGAAATGTGCACGTTCTAGCGGATGGCTTTGCTGCAATGAGATTCCCTAACTGTGATGAGGCAATAGATGGAACGCATATCCCTGTCTTGGGACCAGACAACCAAGGTAGCCGGTACATAAACCGCAAGGAGTACTTTTCAATGGTGCTGCAAGCACTGGTGGATCACAAGGGACGTTTCACCAACATCAACGTAGGAGGGCCGGGAAAGGTACATGACGCTCGCATCTTTAGGAACTCTGATCTGTGTGAATGGCTACAGCAAAGGACTTACTTTCCAAACCAGAAAATAACTGTTGGGGATGTTGGAATGCCTATAGTTATCCTTGGGGACCCAGCCTACCACTTAATGCCATGGCTTATGAAGCCGTGCACAGGCAGCCTGGACAGTAGTCAGGAGCTGTTCAACTATAGGCTGAGTAAGTGCAAAATGATGGTAGAATGTGCATTTGGGCATTTAAAAGCATGCTGACGCAGTTTACTGACTCAGTTAGATCTCAGGGAAACCAATATTCCCATTGATATTACTACTTGCTGTGTGCTCCACAATATCTGTGAGAGTAAGGGGGAGACATTTATGGTGGGGTGGGAGGTTGAGGCAAATTGCCTGGCCACTGATTACGTGCAGCCAACACCAGGGCAGTTAGAAGAGCATAGCAGGGTGCGCTGCGCATCAGAGAAGCTTTTAAAACCAGTTTCATCACTGACCAGACTACGGTGTGAAAGTTCTGTTTGTTTCTCCTTGATGAAAACCCGCCACCTTAGTTCACTCTACTTCCCTGTAAGCCAACCGCCCTCACCTTCCCCCTTTGATCTCCGCTTGCACAGGCAATAAAGTCATTGTTGTTTCAAATTCATGGATTCTTTATTAATTTGTCACACAAATGGGGGGATAACTGCCAAGGTATCCGGGGAGGGGTGGGGGAGGAGGGAAGCACCGGATGGGGTGGCGAAGGAGGAGAGGAGGGAAGGACAAGACCACACTGCACTTCAAAACTGATTGAATGCCAGCTTTCTGTTGCTTGGGGAGTCCTCTGGGGGGAGTGGTTGGGTGTCTGGGTGAGGAGACTATGGAACTTGGAGTGGAGGGCGGTGGTTACACAGGGGCTGTAGCGGCGGTCTGTGCTCCTGCTGCCTTTCCTGCACCTCAACAATACAGTGGAGAATATCAGTTTGATCCTTAGTAGCCTAACTATTGCTTCCTGTCTCCTCTCATCATGCTGATGCCACTGATCATCTTGATCCCGCCATCTCTCCTCACGTTCATTTTGTGTTTTCCTGCACTCTGACAGTGTCTGCCTCCAGGCATTCTGCTGGGCTCTTTCAGTGTGGGAGGACTGCATGGGCTCAGAGAACATTTTGTTGCAGGTGTGTTTTTTTTGCCTTTTAAGCTTCACTAGCCTCTGGGACAGAAATGATATGGGGAGCATTGAAACATTTGCAGCTGTGGGAGGAAAAAAAGGGAGAGTAGTACTTAAAGAGACATTTTAGAGAACAATGGGTACACTCTTTCATGGTGAACCAAGCTGTTAACATTGCATAGCATGTGTGCTTTCTTTACAAGATTGCATTTTGCCTCTTAAATTGAGGGCCTGCTGATTTGGTGTGAGAGATCATGCATGCAGGGCTGGCAGGCAACAGAATTTGGCTTGCAGGTAGACATGGTAAGCCACAGTCTTTTGGCTTCTTTAACCTTCATAACATGTGAGGATGGTTTCAAATAGCAGTGACCTCATTTCCCATACCAAACACCCATTGGGTTGGCCATTTAGAATCATAGAAGATTAGGGTTGGAAGGGACTTCAGAAGGTCATCTAGTCCAACCTCCTGCTCAAAGCAGGACTAATCCCCACACAGATTTTTACCCCAGTTTCCTAAATGGCCCCCTCAAGGACTGAACTCACAACCCTGTGTTTAGCAGGCCAATGCTCAAACCACTGAGCTATCCCTTCCCTCCATTTAAAATGGGTTGGCCATTTAAAAGGAGGGGCTGAGGTTTTCGAGTTAACTTGCAGAACAAACCCAACTAACCACCCTGCCCCCCAATTCTCTGGGATGATTGCTTCATCCCTCCCCCTACCATGTGGTGCACAGCAGGGATGATTTCTGTTCAGCCACAGGCAAACAGCCCAGAGGGAACGGCCACTTCTGAATGTCCCCTTAATAAAATCCCTCTATTTCAACCAGGTGACCCTGGGAGTACATCCATCACTGAGCTGTCCCAGGAGGATTTCCGCTTCATCCCCATACATGTAAACAGACTTTTCCAGTAGCTGTTCTGGCCGTCAATGCATCTCAAATCTTCAGGGAAAATTAATCATTAAACACGCTTGCTTTTAAACCATGTATTATATTTACAAAGGTATACTCACCAGAGGTCCCTTCTCCACTTTCAAGGTCCGGGAGCCCACCTTGAGTGGGTTAGGAGATCCAGGGTGAAAAACAGTTCCTGGCTGTCAGGGAAAATGGTTTCTCCTCTTGCTTGCTGTGCGCTATCTTCAATCTCCTTCTCATCATCATCTTCCTCGTCCCCAAAATCTGCATCCCTGTTGTGTGAGAATCCATTCACGGAGTCTACACACAGGGGTGGGGTAGTTATAGGGGCACCCCCTAGAATGGCATGCAGCTCATCATAGAAGCAGCATGTCTGGGGCTCTGACCTGGAGTAGCCGTTTGCCTCTCTGGTTCTTTGGTAGGCTTGCCTGAGCTCCTTAAGTTTCACGGCACTGCTGCGGGTCCCTGTTTTAGCCTCTGTCCTTCATGCCCTTGGAGATTTTTTTCAAATATTCCAGCATTTTGGTTTTTGGAACGTAGTTCTGATAGCACAGATTTGTCTCCCCATGCAGCGATCAGATACAGTACCTCCCATTCGGTCCATGCTGGAGCTCATTTGCGATTCTGGGACTAAATGGACACCTGTGCTGATGAGCTCTGCATGGTCACCTATGCTGATCAGCTTGCCACGCTGGCCAAACAGGAAATTAAATTCAAAAGTTCGCGGAGCTTTTCCTGTCTACCTGGCCAGTGCATCTGAGTTGAGAGTGCTGTCCAGAGCGGTCACAATGGAGCACTCTGGGAAGTCAGTTAATTATTGTGATTATTTTGCTTATTTTTAGTTGTGGTGTCCCTTAAGGCATGGCCAAGAACCCCAAAAGACAAAAATAATTGGAGCCATGTCTCTGAATTGGCATTAACAGAGACCGCTGGTGAGATTTGGTCTCACCCACTGCCATTTCTTGTTTTTCTAGACTACACACTTTTAGTGTAAAATTACACTAAAGGAAAATTACCAAGCTCAAAGCAACATATTACCATCCTCATAGGGGATATCAATGAAAGTCGTATGTAATCTTCAGAATAGAGCCAGCAGAAACATATTGACCCTTTGAATAAAGGTACAGTTTGGTGGTTTTGTTTCTTAGGTTTCTCTAACAAATTCCCCTCCTTCCCCCCTCCCACTTAGACATTTTACTGACCCTTAAAGAAGCATTTATACTTAAAACTTTTCCTTTCTCTCTTCCTTTTAGAGGCAAATTCCTCCCCTTCTTCTGCAGTGTGGAGAGTCCTTTATACATCTGAACCAATACAGTTCTGCTGTGCAGAGGCATCAGACCGGAGAGGGACAATGCAGGGATGCAGACTACCTTATCACATCAAGTCTTGTTCTACAGGATTCCACAAGCAGCCACACACAAGAGGGTTTAGGACCATAGCAGAAGAGAGGATGCAACATGAGAACCAGTCATTATCAGGATTCTCCTGCAATTGTCCTGATACGTGGGGCAAAGGCAACAAGGGGGTCTTTGCAATTGTAACAGTAACTGTGCAGTTGGGTGAAAGGATTTCTCTTAGCAATGCAAAGCCTTCCACTCAAGCAGAGTGCCAGTTCCCAGGATCATAGGTGTAATGCATTTTGTTTTAGTGTTTTGCACAAATGTTGCTAGTGATATTTGGAACTCAAATGTCAAACATTCAGGTCAAGCACTGTTCCTTTACCTGTCCTGCAGGACCATAACAGGATACAGTAATCTTTTGATTATTTAGCATTTCTCCATTCTTCCAGTGCTCTTCTTCAAATGTCCAGCTATTTCATTCACCATCTCAACAATTCACCATCCTTATTCACCCATGAATAAGGGCATATGGGTTTTTACATAGAGCTGGAAGTCTCAATATCTCTAAAGCTACCAGCATTATTATGTATTTATTTTGGTTAAATGCATAACTAGTGCCATTTGAAATGAAAATATGGATGCAACTTATAAACAAATACTCCTGTGCACTAGAGTAGATGGACCTGTCATCACAACCAAAGAGAAGGTGGAGAATGTCTTGGCCTGAGGAGTAGACCTTTTAAACTACAACAGGCTCAGTAATGCTTTAATTATAAGCACTAGTTTGCACTGGAAGCAGCGAGAGTTCCAGAAATAATTCTGCCTTGCCCATGGAAATCTAAGGTAGGCAGAATGTAATGTTTTCCTTTAAATATATTTTAGCTACAACACGTCAGGAAAAAGATCTTGGTGTCATCGTGGATAGTCCTCTGAAGATGTCCACGCAGTGTGCAGAGGCAGTCAAAAAAGCAAACAGGATGTTAGGAATCATTAAAAAGGGGATAGAGAATAAGACTGAGAATATATTATTGCCCTTATATAAATCCATGGTACGCCCACATCTCGAATACTGTGTACAGATGTGGTCTCCTCACCTCAAAAAAGATATTCTAGCACTAGAAAAGGTTCAGAAAAGGGCAACTAAAATGATTAGGGGTTTGGAGAGGGTCCCATATGAGGAAAGATTAAAGAGGCTAGGCCTCTTTAGCTTGGAAAAGAGGAGACTAAGGGGCAATATGATAGAGGTATATAAAATCATGAGTGATGTTGAGAAAGTGGATAAGGAAAAGTTATTTACTTACTCCCATAATACAAGAACTAGGGGTCACCAAATGAAATTAATAGGTAGCAGGTTTAAAACAAATAAAAGGAAGTTCTTCTTCACACAGCGCACAGTCAACTTGTGGAACTCCTGACCTGAGGAGGTTGTGAAGGCTGGGACTATAACAATGTTTAAAAGGGAACTGGATAAATTCATGGTGGCTAAGTCCATAAATGTCTATTAGCCAGGAAGGGTAAAGAATGGTGTCCCTAGCCTCTGTTCATCAGAGGATGGAGATGGATAGCAGGAGAGAGATCACTTGATCATTGCCTGTTAGGTTCACTCCCTCTGGGGCACCTGGCATTGGCCACTGTTGGTAGACAGATACTGGGCTAGATGGACCTTTGGTCTGACCCGGTACAGCCGTTCTTATGTTCTTAGAAACAATTCAATTGTATGTTAAAGTCCATGAAGAGAGGCTAGAAAATTGGGAAAACAAGGCTGGTGAATCTTTAGTGAGGTTGTGACACATGGCCAGAAAGGGTTAAGTATCCTACAGAATAAATAACCCAAATTCAGCCTGTAGGAACATATTATTGGATAATATTTGTGTGTTTACATATATGTTGTTAGAGGTTAACAATGTAATCAAAGGGTTCCTGTATATACTGTATTCTGTTAATGTAGAGATCAAAAGGAATTCTTAACATTTAAATGAACTGTAAATATAGTGATATCACTGTATTGATCTCTCTTTGAAATGTATAGCAAATCACCTGAGAATGGTGGAAACAGGCAATAGCCTTATGATAATCCTTGTAACTAATTACCAGTGATGCTTAGAAAATAGGTCTACTTCAAATTCTTGATGATTGCATATTGTTCGCCTAAGGACTCAAGGACGTCAAGAAAAGCCATAGAACTATATAAAGGCATCTTGGATCCTGACCCTTTTTGTCTCAGATCTGCTTGATGCTTCATGCAAGGAAAGCTTGAGTTGTAAGATCAAGATCTCTAGTTCCACCTGGATCACTCTGAATATGAACATAGGTTATAGTCCAATGGACCAATTCTGAAAACTCTTTGCAACTACAAAGCTCACCATCTTTATTATAAAACTTACCTCAAAATGGTACTCATGTCCTTATGTATACTGATCTTTTAATCAATACACTTTCCTTTTTTAATAAATTTTAGTTTAGTTAATAAGAATTGGTTGTAAGCATGGTATTTGAGCAAGATCTGAAATATTCGTTAACCTGGAAGGTAATGTGTCCAATCCTTTGGGAGTGGTAGAACTTTCTTCTATGATAAATAAGATTTTCAGTAATCCTCATAATATTTGACTGAGGTATCTAGGTGGAGGCCTACGGTTGATTTGCTCTAAGGAAACTGTGTTCTTGATTTCTGAGTAACCAGTAAGATATTATAGAAGCTGTTTTTTGCTGGCTTGGTAAATTTACCTATTGGAATATCCACCAGCTTTGGAGATTGTCCGCCCCATTCTTTGTAGTTTGCCCTAACTGAATAACCTCAGTGTGGCTACCCTGGGACTCTGGTTACAGAGGTATATAAAGTGAGTTACTGTTCCATTACCCACTTTTTCTCCTTTAAAAACAAAAGTCAAAGGATATGCTGCAGGCCAAACAAGAGAACCATACCCAAGGAGGTTTTTTTTTTAATAAATCCCAAAAGACTTTCCTTGGTATTTCTCTCTTTTCAATTCATGTTCTGTAGTTAGCATGGTCCTCCCCCTCATACTCACTCAGAGATCTGTCTCATTCCTTTCCTACAGGGAAAGGAACTAGACAAGACTGGGGGGGGGGGGCTGTTTCCTCCTTTTTGTGGGAGAGGCTTCTCACTTCCTGCAGCTTCTTTCTACCTCTCTGGGAGGAGTAATAGAATTTATACAGTCCCTTCTGCCAGAGTGCCTTGGGACTGCACCTGGCTGCCAGGGCACTGCTGTTACCAGCAACTCCATCACTCTGAGGGAAGTGGGTGGGAGTTCCAGCTCATCTTACATTTTGATTGAAGTCTACAGGGCCCTAACCGTCAGCCTGCACGTTTCCTGCAAATCTTCACCTACCACCTCAAAACCCTCTTGTACTAATGAAGCCCACGTCCCACAGATACAGCTTTTCCAGAAACCCCTGAAATGGGATAGTGCTGGGCCCACAGGCTTCCCTCACTAGCCATAAAGGGCTGATGTACCCCCTTACACAGTAATAAAGCACAGGAGGAGGAAATAATAAGTCTGTGGAAAACAAGAGTTATAAGGAGGTGTCACCAGTTCACTAACAGCAGTGTCCAAAGAACAGAAAATGTCTCATGATGACAAGCTGCTTTAAAACCTACACATCACCCAAGTGCTAGGAAGATTCTTCTAGCAGATGGCAAATTTGTCATGTTTGGTAGAAGGCAATAGGTCTGTTTTGTCTGCCGGTGCATGAATCATTCCTCATGCACCTTCAGCAGCAACCACTGTGACTTTATAGATGACAGAAATCATTCTTCCCGCCTTCCATCCCACCACACCCTTTCAGTTTCTTCTCCACATAAAGGGAAGAAAAACATTTTAAATTTGTTATTAATATTATGGTCCTGTGATATCATTGGGTGTCTCCCAGTCATTGAAAGTCTAGAATTATGGCTAAATTTTGTCCACACCCAGTTACCTATTTGATCTAGTTTACTACAGAAATGTTACAACTTAGTATGCATTTATTTTTGGATATTTTATTAGTAATGCTTCTTGGAGTTAAAGTCAAGTCTCTTATCCTAGTTTACAAATCGCTTCCCCTGTGCGATACCTGAAAATAAGGCAAGCTCATTTTAAATTATATATTAATTGATACATCTTAAGACTTAGATGAGCCAGAAGAAGTGCAGTCAGAGCTGAAACTACCAATTACTTTTTATTTGCCTTGTTATTAAAACATTAAAACATTAAAAAACATTAGTCAAATATAATGGAAAGTTTAAAAAATCCTTCTTCAGTCCAAAAGGAAAAATTAATGGTTTTCAAAAAATATTTCATTCAGGTGCTGACATCTTTAATTAACTTCTCCATAAAGCCTGCGAAATACATTATGACCTGTATTAAACATACAGAAAGCATTTATTTTGCAATAAAACTAAAAATAGTACCAATATGATTTCTAAGGCACAGCAAACAGAACACAGCATTAGAAGACATATTTGCATACCTCAGTAATTGAGTATTGAGAGTCAACAGCACATATCAAATACTTATTTGATGTTTCAGTCCTAATAGTAAATTATCTGTTAGACATCTCATTTTAAAGGAGTCACTTTAACCATTGCCATAATTGTACTCTTGTTTCCAAATATAGTTTCTTTGGTTACCTCCCTTCAATTTTATCGTTAACCTCAATCAGAATTTTTCTTAATTGTTGCCAGACACATGGTCCTGCCAGAGGTGCTGAGAGTCCTCATCTGCTAATGAAGTCAAGTCTCATTGAAGGTGGAGGTCCATGGTACTTCACAGGATCTGGATCTTAATGTATTTCTTGGACTGCGTTTGTAGTTTCTCTGCAAACCTCCTTATAAGTATTGACTTTGTTTCTCATTTTTATTTATAATCATAGTTATAACAACAAGTCTTTAGGAACAAAAAATTAATGGTGTTGGCAAGCAGTGCCAGGGTATAGTCAGCTATATTACCCAGAATTACTCAAAAGAGCCAAAGAATGGCTTCCAAAATTACAAGGAGAGAGATTTTCCTTTATTCCACAGGCTCCAGAACTGAGTAAGAGGTTGGTGGCTGTAAGAGTAATGTTAGGTTTTCCTTGTGGGTTCTCCCCCAGGTATGAAACACATGGCATCTCTCATCTATAGCCCCAGACCTGCAACACTGAAGTTATATGAAAGTTTTGCCAGCGACTTCAAAGAGTGAAAGATCAAGCCTGAAAAGGACAAATTCTATTGACCGTACTGCTGATTTGGCCTAAAGCCAGAACTCCTTATCTCTTTCCTAAGGTTATTTGGATCTGGATTTAGCTTTCTTACGCACATCTATTCAACACAGAAGCCTGAGCACCTTGTTTTGTGCCCGCAAGAAACATTCATGTATGTATAGGGCTGATAATTAAACTGGGGATCCTGCCTTGGGAAAGTGCTGAACACTGACAACTCCACTGCACTGTAAGAGGCTTTAAGATCCTCAAATGCAAGGTGTTAAAGCAAATTCTAAACTTCTCCTCTGCATAGCTTAGGGATGGCAGAAAGGAGTATAGTGGAAAATGAACAGATTCAGAGAAGTGGAGAGTAGCTGAAGTGGATTAAAAACCCAGGTATCCTCTTACTGGGGAATTAATAGGAGCTTGTGGGCAAAGCTGTTTACCTAGCAGTCTGAAACTAGGAGTCTGTTTGGTTTTGTTTGTCTGTGAATAAGCCATCCTAACAAAAATGTTCCTCTGATGTAAGCACATGTTACTAAGCAGACAGATGTCACATATTTAACCAATAGAGAGGAGGGGTAAGTGTGATTTTTCAGCTGTTGAAGCTCAAGCAAGAGATAATGCCTACTAAGGAAAACCACTGAGAATGGGGAACCTTCCTCCCACAGGCCTTGCCCCAGGATGAGGCATCCTTATTCACATTCTTCAGTCTTGGAATGTTGTGGGTTCCCAGACTGAATTTCTTTCTCTGCCCCAGCTCTAAAATTTTTATGGCCAGATTGCTCATCCACGCTGACCTCATTCTCTCCAGTTTATTTAGACAAAACACATCCGGGCTGCTGTCTCACAATTAGGGAATGTGCTAGCTAGTTCTTGCTGGAGCATGAGAAGCTATAACTTGTTCCCAGTGAGAGGGAGCTCACACCAGTCCCACTGCCTATTTACCCTGTTACCTAAAGGACCACCCAGTTTGCCTTTGAATCATCTGTTTCCAGCATTAATGGACCAAGTAAACCTAGACAAGAGTGAGGCACTGTACGAAGGTTTCTGCTCTACCACATGAAGTCCAGCTAGGCAATTTGAATTCACTTTTCTCCAGGCCTCCAGTAAGCATTGTGGGTCTCTGTAATAGAAGATGACCGTGGGAAAAGTGATGAAGAGAGACAAGAGCCACTAGTAGTCTAGTTTGATGCCTGTGTGACAAGGCAGGGTCCTTCTCCTGTCTTTACAAGTTACAAACAGCTTAGAGGCTAATTTCTGGTTTATTTCACAGTGTCCTTCCCTACCACCTTTACAGAGTTGTGCAACTCCTTGCTTACACTAGCACACAATCCTTAGCTCCCTTAGCCAACAAGGGGAAGGGGAAAGGGAAGGGATCTTTCCCCTGGGAGATCTCTCTAAGGCTAGGCTCTGACTCTGAGTCTTTGCGTTTCTTTCCTACCATCTGCCTGATGGGCTAATTAGCCTCTTAGCTCTCCTCAACTCATCCCACTCTATCGGTTAGGCACAGCTTTTCTTAACCAGGTATACTCTAATTAAAGTTGCAGTGACAAGAGTGCTGGATCAGCTACTGTTGCTCAGCACTCTGTCACAGCCTCTGGCCCATCCTGACCTGCCTGTAAACACAAGGAGGTGTTTACAGTGGGAGATTTGGCACCCAAAGCAAACCACAGGGAGTCTACACTAGGGAGGGAAATGGAGTTAAAATAGATTTTTAAATATGTTTACTAAGATTCGTATTGCCTTAAGCAAAGTGGACCATGACTGAGATTCAGTCAGCATTTTTTATGACTCAATCAGTAAGAGAACATTTTTCACCCTTAGGGACTTTAGGAGTTGAACAGCTCATTTTGTTACCATGGTAAAAAACATACACAAAGCAAACACCACTAGGTTACTATCACAGAGAGAGAACTTAAAAAAGGTATTATGTTTCACTTGGGAATATGGGAATGCTCAGAACTGTACTCAGATCCATTTTAGGTAGGAAGTCTCCCTTGCAAACCATGGGCCTCAATTCTCAGACCTCTTATACCATGTAAATCAGTAGTACAGGAGCACTTAAGCCAGTGGAGAAACTTCAGTGTAGGAGTGGGATGAGAGCAGAATCAAGCCTCATAACTTATACATCTTTGATACCAACCACGTGATATGGCTGGGACAGGGAGTTCTAAACCACTGTAATGGCTAGGGCAATAGCCTCAGCACATCTGGAGACTGTGCAAGTGGCATTTGTTCAGATAGCCTGAATCTTTCTTTTCAGTCCCACTTCTAAAGCTGGTGAATAAAAAAAAATATGAAAAATTTCCTCCTTCAGAAACAGGTAGGTAGAATCATAGAATATCAAGGTTGGAAGGGACCTCAGGAGATCATCTAGTCCAATCCCCTGCTCAGAGCAGGACCAATTCCCAACTAAATCATCCCAGCCAGAGCTTCGTCAGGCCTGACCTTAAAAACCTCTAAGGAAGGAGATTCCACCCTAGGTAACCCATTCCAGTGCTTCACCACCCTCCTAGTGAAAAAGTTTTTCCTAATATCCAACCTAAACCTCCCCCACTGCAACTTGAGACCATTACTTCTCGTTCTGTCATCTGGTACCACTGAGAACAGGTAGCTTGAACTCTGCTTATTTGGGAGGGGGGACAGATGGTGCAGGGTTTGAACACAAATCTAGTTCCAATCATGCTGACGCCCATATCAGCCAGGACAGAAAGGGAGCGTTTTAGCACTTCCCAGACAGTGACTGAGCCTGCCAGCTGCTGCAGTGAGTGAGGGGGAAGACTGAGAACGGCAACTAATGCCTGCAGAGTGGCTGCTTTCAGAGGGTTGGGACAGTTGGAGTTAAAAAAATAAAATCACCCAGAATCAAAGTACGCTTTACCTTTGCCAGGACCCCAAAACAGGGAAGTAGGCAAGATGAGAGCGATAACTGAGCAGACAGTTGGAATCTACTTTTCAGCTTGAAATTGACCGTCTCAGCCACAGACTTCAGTAATCTGCTCCCTCTTTCATGTCACCTTTTCAGGAAGGAGAAGTCTCCAGGGTAGATAACTCTCATGGGCTTGTCCAGCTCTGCCAACCAAAGTGCCCAGGCCAGTTTAGTAGCATGCCCATTAGTGGTGACCTTTCAGCTCACATTCCAAAGCCCTTTTGTCTAGATGTCAGAGGGAGAGTTCCAAACAATAATTGCCTAGTGCTATTTCAGACAGCCCGAAGTTGTCAGACACTGGAAAGCATTTGTAATTCCGTCACATTGTCCAGACTTGAAGTCAATCCCTTCCTTTAGATTTCTACTTATACCAAATTCAACAAAAACATCTTCTGGATTGGAGGTATATAGGCTGGGGTCCTCGCTACCTCTCTCATGATGCTCTATTTTAAGATTGTGAAGCATAGGAAACAGGAGTTTAAGACCGAGCTAGCACCCTTCTCATTATATTATATTGGATAGTAGCCAATATAGATCTGTGACCAAGGAGATTGTGTAATTTTAGAAGCTCTCTCTCGTCCATTCTCTTCGCAGAAAGCTTTGTGCTCACATTCAGGACCTATCAAATATAGATATGCAATTTCCTTGGGTTTCTTGTTAAATAAATGAGAAGATTAAATAAAGGGGTTGGGGAAAGGACTGGTTTCTGTGAACTTTATCAGGTACCTGTCATGGCATATTTCAGTCCTAAGCCTCAATCAGTGGGATAAGTCATCATGAATATTGCCAGTCTCATGAGATTGTTTCAATCAATCTATTAAGATTTTAAAATCAACCTGAAATTTAAAAATATGCATCAGTCCCAAGCTCCCTGGGTCTGACTTCTGATTTTAGAACTCTAAGCAGAAGTGTTTGCTGACTCCCACTCGCATATGTGAGCATTTCAGGTTGAAAATTCATCCTGAAACAAGACAGAGACAGACAACTATTTCCATCTCCTAACTCTGTTTGTGATAGCCTTTCCTCATCCTCTCCAGCAGTCTCCTGCTCCCTCTTTCCCAAGCACTATAAAATCCTGTATTTTCTAACAAAAAGCCCTTGTGCTTTCACCCTCATTCAGACAGGTGTTAGCTTTTCAGTCACATTCCATTCCGCTCCCTACACCCCAACAACAGGCTCTAGACTTTGCTTCCAGTCCTCCCACCAAGCAATTTTCTGCAGCTGGAAGGGGGAGAAGGTATATCTTTCCCTTGCTTCCTTATTTCCTAAGGTCCTACTTGGATAGCCTTTCTTCTCACACTCTCCTCCTTTCAGGGGAATTAAAATCATTGCTGACAGGTTCTGTAGGGGATGGGATGGGCTCTTTGGCATCCTCCCTCCATGGTGCTTTTTCCAAGACTCTCTCAAGCTGCAATTACTGGTGGCACACAGGAACTGCAGGGCAGCAATCAGCTCTAGTAGGGAGAAGAGCAGACCACAGTGGAATTGCAGCCAACCCAGCCTGAATTCCCAAGCCACAAGCAAGTACTTGTGAGATCAAAAGCAGAGTGAAGTACATGGCCAAAATTATGACATTCATTGTACTCCAGTGTTGGTAAACTTGGGTCAGAGGGTGGAAGTTGCATGGTATTTCTCCAGTTCCCCTGATTTTCTCAGTTTCTTATGCGGTCAGGAGAATATACTCAGGATGGGGATACTCAAAGTCATTTACATTCAGTTTCTCAAAAGAAAAAAAGTGTATGCCTAGTGGCCACTTTATGCCAACAAGGCTGGCACAAAAAGGTCCTCACATAAGTATCCCTGGAGAATACCCCTACAGTAAAGGGTCTCTACGATTGGTCAATTGAAGCAGAGAAAAAAAATTATTGGGGCAGAAGAAGGCATTACCTGGGCAATTTTGTGCCTCAGTAGCGGGCAAATTAAGATAGCCCTCTTGCCTGTGCATAACTGGTCCCTGTAGACAAGGAATAAAGACACAATCCACCTGCTTCAGTACCTGAACAAATATAAGGATAAAGCAACAAAGAATCCTGTGGCACCTTATAGACTAAAAGACGTCTTGGAGCATGAGCTTTCGTGGGTGAACACCCACGAAAGCTCATGCTCCAAAACGTCTTTTAGTCTATAAGGTGCCACAGGATTCTTTGCTGCTTTTACAGATCCGGACTAACATGGCTACCCCTCTGATACTTAACAATATAAGGATGAATCTTGCCCTGAATAGTGTTATGACTGGTTAAACCTCATTAAAGATGGTGGATGTAACAGCTGCCTTTTACACAAGATAATTATTTACATTTAAGTTCCGTTATGGAACCAGGTAGCTGGTAATAGCTTCACCCAAAACACAGGTACCTGTCACTGTCCAAAAAGAGGCACACGAGAGACTGCTAAGGAATCTGAACTTATTGGTTAGTGAAAACCCTCTGCCTGCAGACTGATGGAGCTGTGTTTCTGTTGGGTGTTAGAAGCAGCAGAAACACCACAGAAGGACAGAGAGAAATGGCAGAAAGTCAAGAACACAGCCAGAACAAGCACAAGGAACATGGCTCAGAGGTAAAAGCCTACAGAGGGAGCTTTTAGGCTAAGTACTGGCTGGAAAAGGGCTTGGAAGTTGGAACTCTGAGCGAAGAAATTTTCTTGTTTGATTATTGCTGTGTTCAGGGAAAGAACTTTCTACATTCTTTGTAAATAAACTGGACAGTGTCAAAGAAATACCTAAACTCCAAAATCAGTTTATCCTCCTCACCAAAACAATCTTCTAGACGCTTAATTCTGGCCACCTGCTCTGGTCAAAAAGGGGTAAAACTACACCAGTATTACATTTTAATGGAGTTTTCAAATATACCGGGAATGAAGTTAGGGGAAAATTCTTCTAGCTGTTATCTGACTCTGGCATGCAGCGGCTTAGTATATCATCACTTCTGTAAATCCCTCAATTATGGGAAAGTCTCTTTATTACATTGGTTCACAGAAAGAAGTTATAGCCTAATTTTAAAGGACAATATTCCTGAAATCAGAATTCTCTTGTTGGATTTGAAAGTGTATTCCTTTGTGTATTCATGGCAATGACAAATATGGTGTTCTGTAATTCTTCTCCATTTAGTAGGAAATATAGGTTTTTTGCTATAATTTTGGCTCCCAACATGGTAGTTACATATCTCAGTTTAAGGGGAAACAAAAGGTTCCCAGAGACTAGAGCAAGGATAAATATGTATGTTGTATACTGGTCCTGTACTAGTGCTTAGAAAGGTTTCTTAATCCTTAAAGTATTTCTAGCCCCGATAGGTCATGAGACAGCCAACCCTAAAAACAAAAGACAAATCAGTTAAGTCTTGGATTATGCTCTTGCTATTTTCCCCAATTCTTCCTTCAGATTTAAGATAATTCTGAAAGCTTGTTATCTCATGAACCACTAAAGTGGGGTCCCAATCCTGCAAAGCAGCTAATCACTTAAATACTTTAATGCTTGATTAAATTTATATACAAGGCAATTAGACATACTTAGACATATGTTTAAATGCTTTCCTGGATTCAGGTCCTTGAGATTAACGCCTACCGAAAGATTTCAAGCATTCAGATAAGGTAGGAGTAATAGTTTCCAGTTCTAGAAATTATGGCCACTAAAGCCATATTGGAATTGTAATATGTGGGAGACACACAGAAATACCACAGACATCAACACTTCCTGGTCCCAAACCACACCTCTCCAATCTTGTTGTGCAAAACATCATGTAGCACATCAATAAAAGTAGTACATTTTTAATTCATCATGCACACCACCATAGTATGAGATCCTAAAAATAGAAAGTAAAATGATTATCTGAATTATGAAATTCTAACGCAAGATATATTCTGAGATACCAGGGATCCCAGAATTACAGTGATATAAAGCAGTCATGAAATACTGGAACTTAAATTTGTCACAGGTCATTCATTATACCAATGACTTTTTAGCAGCAATTCAGTAGTCAATGGAGTCCCAGCAGGCCAGTGTCCTGTGCTCTGGAGTAAAGCACCCCTTCCTGTCTGGGTGAAGAGACAGCTTTAAGCAGGGGTGAAAGTAACTTACAGGACTTACCGGTACTGCTGAGTCCTCAGGGGGGCATCGCCTCAACTGGAAGATGCGTGGCCTCTCAAGACTTAAAGGCCTTGGGGCACCAGCTATGGCTCGGAGCAGGGCCGGTGCAAGGATATTTTGCGCCCTAGGCGAAAATTCCATCTTGCGCCCCCCCCCCCTCCAAAATCACATACATTATACACAATACACGGTCACAGAGTAACATGTTATAATTTAGAATTTATGTTTCCGCGCTTTAAGTTTAGCAAATTTAGAAACAAGTTCCTCCAAGTCAATGCTGTGAGCAATGTCATGTTCTATTGACAAGGTAGCTAGCCCAACAAGTCTTTGTTGCAACATTGATGTTCGCATATATGTTTTTATCAACTTGAGCTTCGAGAAGCTTTGCTCACCACTGGCCACAGAAACTGGGAGAGTCAAGAGGATGCGAAGAGCAATAACTGTGTTAGGGACACTATCTGTCAGCTTATTTTCCCATATGAAGTTCAATACATCTTGCGGTGATGAACTCCTTTGGACTCGTCTTGCAATAGTTTGCAATTTACTGCACAAGTCAAAGGCATCAATATCCTTGGATTCACCATGTTGCAAAGCTTTCTCCAGATTCAAGCAATGTTCCATAATTTGCTTTGGTGTTTTATTTTGCAAACTGTAAACTTCATATATGAAGCCAAATACTGAACTAATTTGCTGCATCAATGTGAATCTTTCTTCAACCGAATGTATTGCTGTGTCAATGACTGCAAAGTAAAAGTTCACTTTGAATTTTTCTTTCGGATCATAAATAGGTTCATCATCTGCTTCATATGTGAACTGCTTCCTCTTCTTTCTAATACGGATTGGATCTGGTTCAAAAAGTGCCGGTACATCCAACTCCTCCGCAAGTTCACCTGCATCTACCAATATCTTCTCAAAGGCTGCGTCACTTCTGTGGCCCACAAGAAACTTCTTGGTTTCTCCAAGTTGATTAATGGCATCACATATATCAAATTCTTTTGCCTGTAGTTGTTTGCTAGTTATGTTGATCTCAAACAATATGTCATACCACAAAACAAGAGAAACAAGAAACTTGAAACTAGAAATGGCTTTTGTAAGAGCCTTGCATCAACTCGTGATGTATTGCCAGATGATCCTGTCAGAGTATTGTCTTCATAGATGTCTACCAGAGCATCACAGATGTCACCAATGAAAGCAGGATGGAGAAGCTCCCCCCGCAGAAGACCTAAGACATGATGGCTGGATACATAAACAGACACCTGTCCCTCACAGGCACTACCTCATAACATGCCAATTGTGCTCAGGACAGACTATCATAGAGGAATACTATGCATTCAGTGGTCTCTACACTGGCCAAGCAACAGCATGACAACTAACCTAACCAGTCCATCCAACTTTTTTGACTGCTTCTTGGGCACTGGTGAGGGGTAGCGGTGCCAGACTGAGCCCGGTGATGGGTGCACTACAAATCTACAAACTGAGGCAAGGTGCTGGGCCCAGAGTCCTGCTGAGACTGCTGTCTTGCACCAAGTGGAGCACATGAGGAGAGAACTCAAACAAATATCACGCTCCTTCTGCATGATTCCCCCAAGCACTTCTTCAGGCAGCTGCTATGGGGGTCACTCACAGGCTTAGGCCTGCCTGTTGCAGGCAAAACACAGCAGCAGGGCTTAAAACTCAGACAAGGCCGCCCAGAGGACTCAGAGGGCCTTGGGCAAAGCAAAATCGGGGGCCCCTTCCATAAAACATTTGCAATACTATAGTAACATGTATTAGGAAATGTAAAAAATAACTAGTGAAATACATTCAAAAATTAATTTGTAATAATTTGAAAATAAACTAAATACATTATTTAAAAACATTAAAAGCTGTAATGGTATGTATACAATTGCAATTACATAATGGGCAGTTGCTGGGTGATTGTGATTGTTGGTACCAACGGGCTGTCGTTGCCTGGGGGTGGTGCTGTTGTTGCCCACGGCTGGGTGGGGAGCTGGGCTCTGGGTTCAGGGGTGCCCAGCTCACAGGGGCTGGGCTCAGAGCTGGGGGTCAGGGCTGTTGGGGGGATGGGGTCAGGGGGTTTCCAGCTCAAAGGGACTGGGCTCGGAGCTGGGGGTCAGGGTTGTGGGGGGGATGGGGTCGAGGGGGTTTCCAGCTCAGAAGGACTAGGCTCGGAGCTGAGGGGTCAGGTGGGTGCCTGGGGGCACTGGGGCAGCTCAGCTCTGCAGGCTGCTGTTCTCTCCAGCCGTCCAGGCACAAGGGGAGCAGGAGCAGGGACCAGCTAAGGACCAAGGGGACAGGACAACAGGCACCTGAGGCCGACCTGTGGGGAGGCACTTGCTTACCTTGCCCAATTCATGAGCGCTAGGGTCCTCTTTCTTCCTCCGCTCCACCAGACCACTGCTGAGGCTCTTCTCTTCTCCGTCCCCCTCGCTGGGGCTGACGTGGAGGCTGAGCCAGGGAGCAGTCGAGGCTTTCCTCCAGAAGCGAAGCCCTGGTGTTGCGCCGCTGTCGCAGGGCCCCTGCCACGTGCCCTAAGTAGAGCTGTGCAGCTCTGCCCAGCCGCCGGCGCCCCCGCCGGGCAACGAGAAAAATTGCAGAGGCTGGAGCCCCCGCTCTGGGAGGGAGAGGGATTCTGAGCCTCTGCCTGCAGCCCAGGGATTCCCCTGGTTCAGCACAGCCGCGGTCAGCCCGAACCTCTGGGCTGCAACGGCGGCTCCCTGACTCCGGGGGCGCCCTGGGCTGCCGGGCTGCCTCAGTGGCTCCCTGACCTTGGGGGCGACCTGGGCTGCCGGGCTGCCACCCTGACCCTGGGGGCGCCCTGGGCTGCTGGGCTGCCACGGCGGCGCGCTGACCCGGGGGCGCCCCGGTCTGCTGAGCTGTCGCGCGGCGGCGCGCTGACCCAGAGGGTGCCCCGGGCTGCCGCGGCTGCGCCCTGACCCCGGGGGCGCCCCAGGCTGCTGGGCTGCCACGCGGCAGTGCACTGAGCCCAGGGGCGCCCTGGGCTGCCGGCAGCTGCTGCCATGGGCAGCTCAGACTGCCTCTCCAGCAGCAGCGGCTGCAACCATTTACAAAAATTTTTGGGGGTGCCGCTTTTTGGCACCCTCAAATCTTGGCGCCCTAGGCAACTGCCTAGTTCGCCTAAATGGTTGCACCGGCCCTGGCTTGGAGCTTCAGGGCCTTTAAGTCAACCTGGGGCTCCCAGCTGCAGAGGTGGCTGGGAGCCCCGGGGCTCAGGGGCAAATTAAAGAGCCCAGGGCTTCGGCTGCCGCAGAGCTCTGGACCCTTTAAATCCCCACTGCAATTCCAGCCACTGGAGCCTCGGGCAGGATTTAAAGGGCTCTGGGCTCCTGCAGCCGCAGCAGGCCAGAGCCCTTTAAATCCAGCCCCAGCCTGACCGCCGGAGCCGCGGCAGTGGGAGTATGTGTGTGTTAAAGGGCTCTGAGCTGACCGCAGCCGCAGCAGCACAGCACCCTTTAAATCCGGCCCCCGTGCAGCCGCCGGAGCCGCTGGCGGGGGGGTGGGTTAAAGAGCTCTGGGTTGACCGCAGCCGCGGCAGCCTAGAGCCCTTTAAATCTGACCCCAGCCCGGCTGCCGGAGCCGCGGGCAGGATTTAAAGGGCTCTGGGCTCCTGCAGCTGCAGCAGCCCAGAGCCTTTTAAATCCGGCCCCTGCCCAGCTGCATGAGCCACAAGTGGGATTCAAAGGGCTCTGGGCTCCCTGCTGCAGCGGGGAGCCCAGAGCCTTTTAAATCCCTGCCGTGGAAGCCAGTGCCATCCGACACGACGTACTGGCTCTTGCCGGTACGCCGTACCGGAGGGGACCAGCTTACTTTCACCTCTGGCTTTTAGCCTGTACTTCCTAATAAGGCCAGTCCCTACTCCTGTTATCAAAAATCCCTTCCCTATTTTACCAGCTCAAGGCAGGAATTTGGAAGGAGTGAAGCCTATAGACCCAAAGTTACAACACAACAGAACCCCGTAACAGCATGGCACCCACTTCTCACAAACACCCCTTTCTGGTCTGGTATGTCTGCATTCTTTAAACCAGTCCCAGCCCTGCTATTCAGCCATATCCCCACAGCTTCCTTCCTGGAGGCAATGGTTTCACCCTCTTAGTCTGTTCTGCCCTCCCAGTTCAGCCTCCTGATAGTTCAGTTCCCTTCTAAGGGCAGAGGATTTACTGCTGTCAAGCTGTAGGCCCTTCCTCAGTGGCCTATTGTGGGTGGGACCAGGAACCCCAAGAAGAGCAGCCATGAACTGCTGTGTCCACTTAGAAAAACTGCCTTCAGTTCCCTGGACCACTTCCCCACAGCCGCAGCCTACTCTGATGCCTTACCCTTAGCTCAGGGCTCTTCTAAGGTGAGGCCCAGCAGCCAGTCAAGAGCTCTTTCTCACTCCCCCAGTCCTTACTAGCACTGATTTGCCCATTATGCTGCAACTCCCTTCAACCAGCCAGGAGCACCACCTATGCTCTTCTAACTCCAACGAGGAACTGCCTATCTCTAGCTTTGCAGATCCTTTTTATAGGACCCTCCTGGGTCCTGATTGAGCTGCTTCCTGAAGCCTCTGTGATTGGGTGCTTCCCTTGCAGCCATTCTAGCCTGCTTGGAGGATCTCTCCACTGCTCCTTTCTTGGGTGAGTGTGGCAGGACCCTGAGGCCTCCAGCAGGGGCTTCTGGGCCTAGTCCACTCCTCACAAACCCCTAATTGGACTATGTCTCAAGTAGTTATGAAATCCAATCCCAGCACAGATTTGTGATTTCCAGAGGAAGATGATAATCCCTCTGAAGACAAGACCAATCTACCACAGGAAAAAAATCTGTCCTGAATCCCAAATATGATGATCAATAGAACCCTTGCAACCAAACAAAAATCATACACAATCCAAGCCAACACTCCACAAATGCTGAACCATAACCTATGGGCCCATTTCATGCCCAGGTGGCAAACCCAAGACTTGTTGATGGGTGATCTTACAAGTCAGGGTGGGAAAATGGGAAGATTTTTATTGGTCTAACAAGGGGAAGCTGGTAAGTGCTGCTCTTTATTCTTTCATCTCCTTTCCTCATGACAATCCCATTACGTGGTCTTTAAACTATCCAATGGTGAACTCACTTGCAGTGTATCAAAATAAGCCTGTTCTGTTGAACAATTAGAGTAGGTCCTCCTGTCTTCTTTGGCACCAGGATGGAAGACGTAGCAAATCACATGCCTATTGCAAGTAAGGCAGGATTTTTTGTGGCTAATCAGAATAAATAAATAAATCAGTCCAGGTAACCAGAAAAATAAATTACAAAGAACAAGGTTTTGATCTTCCAATGCTACAGGGTTAGACATTTGTCTGTAGAGTTGAATATAAAATTTCCATAAACAAATGCTATTCATCTGAACCCGACTGCACGTAGGCCATCCATACACCTTTTTCCATTTCAATGGCAGCCCGTTGGGGTTGTCATTTTGGACCAGACTCAGCTTTACATTACTTAAATTTTCAGGCTCAGATGGATGAAAAAACTGCTGGTTAAGAAGCAAATTTATTGTCAGCCAAGATTCCAGGGATCTCAAAAGGGCATGTTCATTTTTAAAAAAAGAATCTGTACTTCCTGTTTAGCCTTCTGAGTAGGGTTCTTTTTTAAATAAGAATGTGCCTTCTCTTCATCTCTTGAAGAGAGTGAACTTTTTGCAGCCCTAGTAATTTTACTGGTTCTCTTTAGCAAATTGCTTTTGATGTGGTGTAGGCATAGATTTGCTTTACAATTATCTTTCAAGTTGTTTTCTTTTTTTCTTTCAGCCCCAGAGAAACCCAAGCTTTGTCCTGTGGAATTTCTTTAGAGAAGAGTCACATGAGACACTTGTTGCCCAGTCACTTGCAGGGAAGACAGATTCTGATTTTGTTTATATTACTAGTAAGCCTCTAGAGTCACAGCATATGCCTGGATGACTGCATTGGATCATCTCCTCCCTTTTTTTCCCCACCAAGTTGACGAAACCCTCTATGAGTTGTCAGTTTTCAATCCCCCTCCCTCCAGCTCCACACAAGCTTCAGCCTGTGATCTCCGGAGGTTTGGACTGCCACAGTAGGCACAGCATGGCTGGGAAGAAAGTGGGCTTTGGTATATGGGCATTAAGCAGCTTTGAAACAACTAATGTCAGTAATATAAAGATGCATGGGTACATAATAAATAGATGAATGAAAGGGTGGAGGCAGAGGCTGGGGATGGCCATTCCCCATGGCTTCATCCTCCTCCAAATGCAGAGAGGAATGCTTGTTGGAATCAGTGCTGACCCCGCCAACATTAATAAGCTCAGACTACGCCTCCATATATGCAAACGCTCACTGAAGTAGGAGCTTGTGAGCCGCCACTTGGTGGAAAAGCCATGCTGGCATAGGGGGCTCTGGGAGTCTTGTGAAGGCAACAACATCTGCACAACCATCCTGGCCCTCAGCAGATGATGGATGTTGGAACTTCCATGAGTTAGGAGGGCTACCTTTTGTCCACTCCCTGGTTGACAGGGTAAGTATATTCTGCCTTTGATGGATGATTCCAAGAAACATTTTGAGTTTCCTTGCCCTTCCACAGGCTTTTCTAGTTTGGGGCATATGATTTGGCTCTTCCATTGAATACTCCTCAAATCTGAAAAGTGATAGTGCCCCATATGTACACTGATCTGCAAACTAGAGAAAGTCTTCTGTTGTACTTGATATTTGTCTGTTTTCTGACAGTTGCTAACAGAAGCTCATCAAAACCAACATAACTACAGCTTCGCACAATCAGGAATCTCCATGAGAGCAAAATTTCTGTTTTAAATTAATAAATGCCTCAGTTAATTCAGGTATGTTGTTTATATATTGTATGATAAATCAAGAAAAGGAAAAAAACACTTTCACGGATAAAGCTCTAAAAGTTTTTGGTTTAACATCTTCGCAACACTACTTGTTTTTTTCCTTCCTTTTCCTTACCTTAAATTATCCTCTAAAACATAATGTGCCAATGAGTTTTGAGCAGTGTATTAGGTAATCAATAAAACATAACAAAGGGTGTAGTTATGATACATATCCATATGCCTTGGGTGCATTGTAAGATATATGATCCACAATGCAGGTTGCCTGCAACCACATAAGAAGTGTGGGTATCATCTAATCCAAAGTTACAAAACTCTACTAACTTGGGGCAAAGCAATCTTTTTTAAATGGGCAAGTTAGTTTTAAATTATCATGGTGGGAGAGGGGCAGGTAGATTTTGTGCCAAGGATGATTTATGAAAATTTTTCAAAACTGGTGTAATCAGATTGCTTTTGTGATGTACATTTTAAACCTTCTTATCTTGATGCTTAAACATGGTTTGTTTTAAAATATAAGTCCATACTCATATATAAAAACTCTCCTGATCTGGAGTACAATTGGCACAGTTAGTTTTGAAATTGGTACCTGGAGACTTTAGCAAGTAAGATCCAATTCTGTGAGATGCTGAATGCAACCTGCAAGGTGCAAAGTGCCCTCAACCACCATTCTGCACCTTCCAGGAGGTACTCAGCACATTGCAGAATTGGGCCTACAATAAGAGTGTTCATTCATTCCTCCCTCTCCTCTTCCATGGCAAACAACAGTTCTCCTGGGAACAGGGTTCAGAACAAAAACATTGTTTTAAAGCCCTAATCCAATTCCCTCTGACTTCATTGGGCTTTGGATCAGACTCTTAAAGTCAACTACATATTTCATAAACCTTTATTTTCACCTTTTTGACAGAGCTGGACAAATAATTTTAGTGAAAGATTTGACCAATTTAACTTGTTTTCAGTTTGTAACTTGTCCATTAACAAACTATTATTTTTCTCAACTCTACTGGGTATTCAAAATCATTGGTGAATAAACTTATTTTTTTAAATAGTTACTGAGTTGTGGATTCCTGTGCAAGTAGCTTGTTGGAAGAATTAGATATTAACAATTGAGGAAGTATTGATTTATTTTGTCTGCACACTTGGGTTACATGGCATTGTTCTTCTCTTGGAGTGAAACCCTATAACTCTTATAAGCACATTATTGAGGGAATATGTACGTTTATGGTTTCAAAATTTGCTTTTAATTAGTTTTTTCCAATATTTGCATTTTGTGTAAACATCCAAATTTATTGATAAGAATATCATTGGAAGGTGAATGCTAAAATGGAACACATACAGTACAAACAAATTGAGTGGATTTATATCAAGGAATAGTCTCCCTCTCCACTTAGCCCCCTCCCCCTCCAAAAAATTTAGCCATTTGATCAACTTTTCTCTTCATGGAAAAATAAAAAACAGAAATCTAAAAAGTGAGTTCTTGTTGATTTCAGCTGCTGGATTCCAGTTCCAGTGCTTGGCACATTTTTGTGTTAGCTCACCGCTGCTCTCTGTCTTTCTACAGGTTGTTTACTGGAAAAGGAGGATTGGATACAGTGAGCCCTTGTCTGTGTTCAACAACTTCACTAGACTTGCTTTCCTGCATCCTCCCTTCTCCGGTTTGGCAGTTAGCAGAATATGAACATTAACACAATGATTGTAGACTGAGCTTCAGTCTACTGTGATGCCCACACTTCCATGTATCCACTAATTCTGGATGCTGAAGAGTGGGACAATACTTTTTGGTGAAGCAGGAAAATGTTGCATCTTACTTATTACATAGCATTACTGTGTTTATTAGAAGAAGAGAAAGGCAATGAAATAAAGTCTTTCCTGTTACTCTTGTACAACTCAATTTATAATCAGTTCTTAGAAATGGAGCTGGTTGCATTGGTTAACAGAGGCCAGAGCTGACTTTAGCTGTTAGCTTGCAGTTCTGTTGTGAATTTTCATCAAATTTAGAGCATTTAGAATTCACTTTGTTCAAACTCTGTAGGCCAAGTGCTGCTATTATCTACACTGGTGTAAATCCAGAATATCCCAGTTGAAATCAATTACCTATTCCAGATTTACACAAGAGTCACTGATGCCAGAGTTTAACCTGAAAAACTGAAATAAATGAAGTGGAAACAGTACAGATTCTGAGTTGAAATCTGTCCTATTGAAGTCAATAGCATTTCAGTGGGACTGGGATTTGTCAAAGATAACTGAAGAAAATACAAAAAGATGTCAAGAAAGTGGGCCAAGTTCACCAGTGGTATATTCAGTGTGCAGGTTCCATATTTGGGCGTAAATGAGCCAGAAAATAGGCTAGATTCTTTAGTAGTAGTACAAGGTAATACAAGTTATAAGGCATATGATAGATTGGTACACCATTCAAACTGTAAATAGTCACTATATGCAGTGTTGTTGTAGCCATGTTGGCCCCAGGATATTAAGGAGACAGGGAGGGTAAGGTATTATCTTTGTTGGTCCAATAAAATATATTACAGTTCCGAACTTGTCTCTTTCTAAATAATCATGGCTATGTAGTGCAGCAGTATGTACATCAGGGGTTGAACTGCAATCTGCTGTCTATATGATACACAGATATGTACCCTCATGATACCAGTAAAATATTGATGTAGGGCCACGCCTTAGGGCCCTAAACTAGTTAGTGTCTGCCAATGGCACCTGCGGGTTCAGAGATTATATTTAGGTCATTTAAATTTGTGCACTGCTTTGTTTTTTATTTTTCTAGTTCTCAAGGACTGTTTTCATTGTAGCTTTAAACCATAAACCTCAGCTTCTGTGGTTTGTTTAGGGGTTTCCATGTTTAGGGGTTTGCATTTGTCACCCACTGCTTGATGCAGTCCTGTAATGAACATTTGCATGGATGTTATAGTTTTTGTGCATAACATCCTCTCATTTTTATACACTGTGCTATGGCAGTTTAGCAGCATTTGCCCACTTACCTATGAAATACGCATCTTCCCTACAGCCTTTATGGGCCCAGGACTAAGGGGGTGCAGAGCAATCCTCTAATGAATAGTGGAATGCCCTGGTTTATGTGAATTATGAACAGTTTTTACATGTTGAAATAAACTATGATAACACTGCCCCCTATTGTACATTGAATGTACAGACACTGTTTGACTCCAAATGAATGAAAATGTTGCCTGAAGAGGCTCTTATAAACACTACACTATTATGATTAGTCACTAATTGCTTTGGTCTCTCTTCCCATTATGGTTTACCCTTATTTCTGTGCATTTCTCTTTGCTTTAATATAGAATGCTGGCAGAAAAATAAGTGTAATTGGGGTCAGCATAAAAGTCTCCTGTGGAACAAGGACCAAGGCTTTCAAACAGTTAAGCCATGTTTTGCGACTATATATATTTGAGGAAGAGGGGTGGCAGAAGACAGCTGTAAAGACATGGCCTCTGTATTACCTACACGACTTGGAAGAGTTCCCCATACCAGCCTCAGCAATTAAGGATGGGAAACCCAGGAAAGGTCATGGGATCTTCATTTACATATTTCCAGTAGCCCTAGCCCACATACAAATGATACAAAGGCATCTCCATTATTTTTGCAGCCCAAAGACTGAAATTAGGTAGGGGAACTGTGCTGCAGACCCATGCCCCAGCTCTGTGTCGGGTGGATGGATTTCTGCATTGCCAATCCACTCTTCTGTACTGCACCCACATAAAACCTGTGTATTTATGCTTTAGCAATGAAGTGAAATTTTCCCTCTAATGCAGACAGCCTAAACAAGTGCATCACTGAAGGTTTTTATGAAGGATTTTAGTGGTAGTCTAAGGTACCCTGGTGCAGGCCCTCTGTGCCGAGATGGATTTCATACTTGGAGTCATTTACAAGTTTGTTAAAGGTTAAAGACAAAATAATCTTCAAACAAAAGATTTCAGAGCATACTATCATTAAATGTTCTTCCTAAAACTCCAGATTTATTATTTTTTCTGGCTGTATCTCTTCCAAACAACTTGTTTTATTACATCATAATGAGTTGTGGTCAGTATTAGTTTTATCTCATCACTAGATCATGCAGAACCAATTTGAAGTTAATAGTAGCATAAACTCAGAGCAAACACTGTCATTTACACTGTCAAATCAAAAGGAAAAAATAAATGGTGATGTTATATCACCTGTTGCTTTGATGACTGGGAGAAGGTTTTGTATGCAAGTTGTATCTTATATTGATTTGTGGAGACAAAAGCAAAGAAACTGATCAAATACCATTAATGGGAATTTTATTTTCATTTAATTTATTGTATTAATGTGTCTTAGTAGTTCTAAAAAGTAAAGATTAAAAAGACAAGTAATTTATTTAATGATTATGTAAAAATAAGGGCATTTAGTCCTTAATCTGTAATATTTTTGTCTTAAAATAGAATCTGCCTGGATGTAGCTTTTAATAGAGCTTTCACTACAGTCTGGCCTTTTCTTAGTTATACTAGAACATCAACACTGTAAGACTGGAATAGCCCAATGCTCCATCTGTTCTGGTATCTTGTGTCTGATACCGGAATCATATAAAAAGCGAGATCCACCGGTGTACCATTACACAGCTTAGTGTAAGAATTTTTTTCACCGCTGCTGGTGGGAAGTTTATGTCCAGAAACACAAGAACTGATCACACTGGAAATTTTATCCTGCCAGTATATGTGCAGATGCTATTCTTTATAAAAATGCCTAGTCATTTCCAAATCTTACTAGTCTATTTGCTTCAGTATTTTCAAGAAGCAAATCATACAGTCTAGCAATATGGTATATTAAAATATATTTAATTTTACCTCTTGCACATTTGTTGTCTAATTTCATTAAGTGCTTTCTGTTAAACATTTCCATTACATTAGTGCCTATGGATCCCAGTGAAGCTGGGACTCCACAGTACTAGGTGCTGTACAAACATAGATAATAGTCCCTGCTGTGGTCAGTTTACAGTCTAAGGCCTCAATCCTGCAAACACTTACACTTTTACCCAGCTTTAACAACACAAGTAGTCCCATTGAGTTGAGCACCTGGATAAGTTTTTGCAGAATTGGGGACAAAAAGACAAAACACAGACAAAAGGTTGAGAAGACAGCTGGGAAGCAAATGAGTTTCCCGTCCCACAAAACTATGTGAAACTCCATTTTCCTATTCTGCATTGGGACAAAACAGACACTTTTTAATTTTTTTTTTAACTTGGGAGAAAAAGAACCACCCCAGAACAACTAATTGGTTAGAGCACTCACTTGAGAGACCCAGGTTCAAGTCCCGATTCTGCCATTCTCCCGGGTGACTGCTCCAACCACCAGGCAATTGGCTATGCTGGGCTGGGTCTCTCAAGCTTGCCCGTTGAAGCTGTTCCACTTGTAAAATTAAACATTCATTGGAGCAGGAACGTCAGCCTGGGCCTGAGCCTGCCAGGTGAGTGTCCTAACCAGTGGGATATAAAGTCTGTCTGTCTCTGGCCCAAGGCATAGTTAATTATTTATATAGTGTAACAGCTCCAACAGAGGATCTTAAGGTAGAAACTGACTCAATAGCCTGACAGGTAGAACACTCAGCTAGGAAAGCATGGTTCAAGTCCCTGCTATACCTAATTCAGAGCAGAGACCTGAAACTGTCTCTCCTGCATCCCTGCTGAGTATCTTGACCAATGGCTATTCTGCAGTCCCTCTCTCCTCTTGCCAAGCCCCCCAGTGTTCCATTCTCGAGCTGAAGGAACCTTTCCTGATGAGAGTTTTGTTGAAACTGGTACATTCCCAAAAAAGTTTTGGTGTTAATGAACTGGCATTTTCTGACAGAAGTTTTGTGAAAAAAACCTTCCCAGCTAGATTTGGTTGGGAACAGAGAATAACATGCAAATCAATGAACATGGTGATTGGTGTTATGTTGTTAGTTATTTATTTTGTTGTTGTTTTTAAACTGGGGTTAGAGGCAGGGTGAAGCATCTATAAGGCAAAGAGTATTTCCAGGAGCAGTCAGCCTTCTCAACAGCACCAGTCATTATCTTATTACCTTTTATGTCAAAATTAAGTGGTGGTAGCCAGGCAGGGTTTCTCCCCTCCACTGCCGCTGGCTGAGGGAGAATTCTCCATGTGCAGGCATTCAGGTCCGGTGCAACCACTAGGTGAACTAGGCGGTTGCCTAGGGCGCCAAGTGGTTGGGGTGCCAAAAAGCGGTGCCCTGGCTTGGCAGGGAGGAGCGGCCTTCTGGAGGCACCAGAGAGCCAGAGTAGCGGCTTGCAGCGGTAGCAAGCCTTGTCATGGAGAAGCCAGCGCGGCGCAGGGGGTCAACAGCCCTGCAAAGGCCACTGCGCCGCTAGCAGGGAGTAGCCACGGCCCCAGCCCTTCCTGGCCAGGCTGCAGCTCAGCATCCCCCCATCCCCCGGGGGCTCCTGCAGGCTGCAGCAGATGCATGCAGGCGGCAGCCCCCAAGCGCCCCCGACTCCCCGCTCGCCACGCTCAGGCTCTGCGATTCCCGGGAGTGTGAGACGCCAACACTGCTGCCTCTCCCACTGCCTCAGCACTCTGCAGGGGAGGGGCTGTGCGCGCAGCAGCCTGTTTGGTCTGGCTCCATGTGGATCCAGTATCTGACCGGCATGGGCATGGTAAGGGGAGTCCCGGGGGGCAGTCAGGGAGCTGGGGAGGGGGGGTTGGATGGGTTGGGAGTTTGGGGAGGGGCCTGTCAGGGGTGTGGAGAGAGATCAGAGCAGTCAGAGGACAGGGGGGGTTGGGTGGGGCAGACGTTTGGTGGGAGGCGGTCAGAGGATGGGGAGCAGGGGGATTGGATGGGGGTGGGGTCCCGGGGGAGCAATTAGGGGCAGGGGTGTGGATAGGGGTTGGGGCAGTCAGAGGACAGGGGGGTTGGATAGGGGGTAGGGTCCCAGGGGGCAGTTATGGACAGGGGTCCCAGGAGGTAGCACTCAGGGGACAAGGAGTGGGGGGGGGATTGGGGCTTCTAAGGGGCATAGTCAGGGGATGGGAAGTGAGAGGGAGTGGATGGGGGCTAGGGTGGGGCTTTCCCCCATCCTCTTTTTTGATTGTTGAAATATGGTAACTCTAGGCGAGGGGAGAGCTGGGGGGCAGCACCTGCATTCATCCGCTGCAGCCTGCAGGAGCCCCCGGGGGGGGGAACACCAGGCCGCTGCCTGGGCAGGAGGGGCAGGGACGTGGCTGCTCCCCGCGGTGCCACCTTTGCAGGGCTGCTGTCCCCCTGCGCTGCACCGGATCTTCCATGGCTGGGGCTCGCCGCTGCCACAAGCAGGATGCTCTAGCTCTCCGGTGCCTCCGGAAGGTGGTTCCTCCGTGCCAAGCTGCTGCTGCGGCCCAAGCCTGGCAAAGCCAGTTAGTGGACTTGGGGCAAGGGCTGCTGGGTGGGGTGGGCTCGCCGGGTGTGTGTGTAACCTAGCTGATCCCCCACCCCCACCCCTAATTTTCCCCAGCCTCTCGCTCCAGGGACCGACCCCCCATGCAGTGCCTCTATTTCCCCTCCCCGGCCCCTCGCTCTGGGGACCGACCCCCCGCGCTGTGCCTCCACTTCCCCATCCCGGCCCCTCGCTCCGAGGACCGACCCCCCGCTCCGTGCCTCCACTTCCCCATCCCGGCCCCTCGCTCCGGGGACCGGCCCCTCGCTCCGTGCCTCCACTTCCCCATCCCGGCCCCTCGCTCCGGGGACCGGCCCCTCGCTCCGTGCCTCCACTTCCCCATCCCGGCCCCTCGCTCCGGGGACCGGCCCCTCGCTCCGTGCCTCCACTTCCGGGGACCGGCCCCTCGCTCCGGGGACCGGCCCCTCGCTCCGTGCCTCCACTTCCGGGGACCGGCCCCTCGCTCCGGGGACCGGCCCCTCGCTCCGTGCCTCCACTTCCGGGGACCGGCCCCTCGCTCCGTGCCTCCACTTCCCCACCCCGGCCCCTCGCTCTGGGGACCGACCCCCCGTGCTGTGCCTCCACTTCCCCATCCCGGCCCCTCGCTCCGAGGACTGACCCCCCGTGCTGTGCCTCCATTTCCCCTCCCCGGCCCCTCACTCTGGGGACCGACCCCCTGCGCTGTGCCTTCACTTCCCCATCCCGGGCCCTCGCTCCGAGGACTGACCCCCCGTGCTGTGCCTCCATTTCCCCTCCCTGGCCCCTCGCTCTGGGGACCGACCCCCCCTGCGCTGTGCCTCCATTTCCCCACCCCAGCCCCTCTCTCCGGGGACTGACCCCCCGTGCTGTGCCTCCATTTCCCCACCCCGGCCCCTTGCTCTGGGGACCGAGCCCACTGTGCCCCCCCTGGGGAGACAGACAGGCTCGGCGTCAGCTCCTCCCAGCATGGCTCTGTGGGCGAGTCCCAGGGGACCGTGGAGCACGCAGCAGAGACTGGGCACAGATGGGGTGAGAAGCAGGGCCTCGAAGGAAGAGGTGAGGCAGGGCCTCAGAGAAGGGGCGGGGCAGGGGTGTTCGTGTTTTCAAGCCTAAAACCGTAGCCCAACTCTGTTAGTCCCGTAGTGTTTGCCAGGAGGTAATCTAACGGAGCACCCACCCTTCAGGGCAGCTACAGTTAAAGCAGCTCCTGTACCGCCTCCTGCACCAGGGCCGAATTGGGAGATTGCAAAAGCTAGTTTAAAGTCATCCTAGGCTGTACTTCCTGAATATGCAGTGCTGAATCTCTTAGGCACCTCCTTATATCAAAGACCACCATCGGCCTATTTCACTGGATTTTTTCTATCCTAAGATTAGCTAATTGGTTTTCTAGGTGAGGTAGTGCTGTCAAGCTGTATAATGGCACTAAAACAGTGGCCATATTAGTCTCTCTTAGTAGAGTCAGATTTATGTGCAACTTTATGATCTTTAGAAAACCCCAGAAAAATGGAACAAAACCATATCTTTTTTCCATTCTGGAGAAGGGATCTTTAGAAAATATACAGGAGAGCAAGTATATTAGGAAGTTAAATTGTTGAGCAGAAATCATGTAGAGCTTTGCCCTTTTACATAGACTGAGATTTAAATTTGTCCATCTTCCACTGTTAACTTACATTTGTCTAACAGGGATCCAATTACCTCCAAGTTTGCTGTTTAAACCTGCATTTACTATATATGAACCACAACCTGGAAGATACTGAGTAACAAGAGCTCCCCTTGAGGGCTTGATCCTGCAAAAGCTACTAGCATTAGCGTTTACTATTGTGACTAGTCCATTGAAGTCAATTGGGCTACTATTGGTACTAGCTCTACATGCCCGATGAATATTTTGAATTTGGGCCATGTAAGATAAGGGTATGTATATTACATTTAGTGGTGCAGTTTATGTTCAACATTTGAGAATCTTATTCTATGTCTACGCTATTAAATTCAATTGGGATTTTGCCTGAGTTAAAGATTGGTTACAAATTAAGGAACTCAGATTTGACTCTCTATATCATGCATATTGTACTAAGGGTGTAGGGGAGGGGCTTTACTTTTGCTCCTGGGGTCTGCCTAGCAACAATGCTTTTTTCCCTTTCTCTCTCTAGCTAATATTCAATGAAAGGAAACCAGAAAAACCACTTTATTTGCATGTATATAGTGCTGGTACTTGCCTCCTAATAGGAGGGCTATTGTGTGACAAAAGACCCTTAACAGTCTGGTAATGGCTTCTTGCTTAACATGCAAGCCACAAACTGCCAGAGAGAGCAGAAAAAAAATTCTCTTTTAAACCCAAACTGTTTCTCTCTGCTAAAAAGCCCTTAGCAGAGAAGAGAAAAAAATAATATTCCTACTGGCTTCTGGATTTTGTCTATCCCGTAACCGCTGCCACTCATATCATAACTTTAGCCCCAGATTTGGACCTTAGCGTCCAAAATATGGGGGCTAGCATGAAAACCTCCAAGCTTAGTTACCAGCTTGGACCTGGTACTTGCTGCCATCACCCAAAAAATTAGAGTGTTTTGGGGCACTCTGGTCCCCCTGAAAAACCTTCCCTGGGGACCCGCAAGACCCAAATCCCTTGAGTCTCACAACAAAGGGAAATAATCCTTTTTCCCTTCCCCCCTCCAGGTGCTCCTGGAGAGATACACAGACACAAGCTCTGTGAATCCAAACAGAGTGACTCCCCCTCTCCGTTCCCAGTCCTGGAAACAAAAGCACTTTCCTCTTCACCCAGAGGGAATGCAAAATCAGGCTAGCAAATCCAACACACACAGATCTCCCCCTGATTTCTTCCTCCCACCAATTCCCTGGTGAGTACAGACTCAATTTCCCTGAAATTTCTCAGTAAAGAAAACTTTAACAGGTTTTAAAAAGAAAGCTTTATATAAAAGAGAAAGAAAAATACATACAAATGGTCTCTCTGTATTAAGGTGACAAATACAGGGTTAATTGTTTAAAAGAAATATGAATAAACAGCCTTATTCAAAAAGAATACAAATCAAAGCACTCCAGCACTTATATTCATGCAAATACCAAAGAAAAGAAACCATATAACTTACTATCTGATTTCTTTGTCCTTACACTTAGAAACAGAAGATTAGAAAGCAGAACCCACTTCTTCAAAGCTCAGAGAAAGCAGGCAGACAGACCAAAGACTCAGACACAACCTTTCCTCCACCCAAAGTTGAAAAAATCCGGTTTCCTGATTGGTCCTCTGGTCAGGTGCTTCAGGTGAAAGAGACATTAACCCTTAGCTATCTGTTTATGACATAAGGGTGTAGGGGAGGGGCTTTACTTTTGCAATTGGTACTCATTTAGATCCTTCCTCTCCTCATCTTAACAAAGAAATGCTTCAAGTCTGATGTGTCAGACCATTTTCCACTTTTGTGCAGACAGGCCCACACAAATCATACCAGTCCTAGCCTAACTGTAGCCACCTTCTTTAAGAGGCCTTCCCTCATACACCCTCATATTCAGAGTTGCTGTGCACCAATTACTCCCAGAGAAATCAATGGGAGTTGCAGGTGCTCGATCTATTTGAAAATCAGGCCTTTGTTGTTTAGGGCTCAACAAAATCAAACCTCATTTGTCAGAATCCTGAACTTCAGAGTCACCTTAAGCCTTTCAATTGGTTAATCAAAAGAAAACAAAAATAAGTTGTTTTCCAAACCCAAGCAATCAGAAATGATACACCTTCCCTCCCACCCACAAATCATGAGTGGCTTAAAAAATAGTATGTGTGTTTTTTTAAGATATATTTTGGGTTCTTTATATTTACCACTTGGGTTTTACACCTTTAGGTTACATTTTGAAGCTTTTCTTCATACGTTTAAAATTTGAGAGCTGAGATGCTCATGATTCCAAGAGCTAAGGCTTTAAGAAACACACCCAATGTTACAGAAATCACAAGCATTGGTAGCACAGCATGTTCTAGATATTTGTCTGCCTGGTACATACCACTGACAGCAGGATTCTTCTCTCACACACTTACTCTTCCCTTGGGCTGAGCATTCATTTCTTGAGAACTCCAATGAGTACCAATGAGTCTCAGCTGTCTTAGGTGAGTAAGGCTTCACTGGGATCTAGCTGTTTCCTTTCTACTTCCCTAGCCTGACAGAGCAGTTTCTCTGGGTCCAAGTTTCTCCTAGATCAGCTTTGATCCTTTAGTTTGTGCTATGACATGATTGGCTTTGGTGAAGCTTTCTCTTACTAGGGACACAAAGACTGGAAGTGTCATGGCCACAAGGGTTCCCCTTTGGTGCTAAAAAAAAGGAGGACTTAGCAGTATATTTCCTCAAAATTCTCTAATAAAAACTGACATATTCTTGCTCTTAATAGATGCCCTCCTGTGATGTACACTACCTGAAAAAGTACCATTCCCCCATGCCAATCAATTAGCAATAAAGCTGATCTTGCTCAAGCCAAAAAATTAAGGAGGTTTGACCTATTTCCTTATAACGCACTGATTGTCTTTGCTGAAACTGAGATTAAGGATATTTTCGGGGGGGGGGGGGGAATTACACCAGATATGTCTTTCCAGGTACTTTACAGACTGTGGTTCCATTAAATGATTGTATTTTGGCCTGTACAACTGGAGATAAAAGTTTACACATGATACAGCTGGAGAAGTCATTAAAAGATCTAGAGAAATCCATCTGTGACTCTCACTCTATAAAGGTTTTATGTAACAGTTTTATCTAACCAAGATGGAATTGAATAACACATTGCAAGCTGAAAATCTTATAATGCTTTCCAAAGCCTGGATTTATGAGCAGGAGATAAAATGGATTGCCTTATGGTCTGGCTGATAAGAAAGAGAAGAACTCTAGATTTGCTGTTGATATATTAAAGCTAGATGTGGTTAAGGGTTTTCCCTCAAAATGAAGTTTGTAAAGCATGATAGTGTGATACCTGGGATGAATTTGACCGATTACTTTCACTGGAGTTATGTCAAGGATGAATTTGGCCCTTTTTGCTACCAAAAGGTTCTGGAAGAATTTAAGGAATCAGTATGTTTTAACAAAATTATTGGAGACCAAAGGGTGATTAAGAAATAAGCATTGTGGAGAACTGTCATTTCTGCTTCTGAGAGTCTTCACACAGGGAACACCCAAATACTGATTTTTCATTTGACTAAAGAACTGTTCTTTGTCTATTTGCAATATACAGGAAATAAGTAGAGACTCATTTCTTAGGTAATTTAGTAGTCTCTTAGAAGAGCTTTGATGATGCCATTGTGGTTACACATAGGCTTCAAACTCATGGCTATTATAATCCAGTTGAAGTCAAGGGAGTTACACCAGAGATAACTTTTACCTCTGATATCTTCCAAGAATGTTGGGTAGTAATAAATGTATCAATCATTTATATTAGAATGGTATGAATAAATGTATTCCTGTCTATATATGTATGAGTTCGATAAACGTTCTTGATATTAGCCTAATATAGATACAGCAGTCTAGCTGGGAACTTGGGGATATTTGGGTCCTTTATTCTCCTTATATGGAAAAGCCATTGCCTACATTGTATGTGAGAGGATATTCTGCTGCCAGCTGCATCCCCCATATAGAATTAGGAATATTCTAACAACATAACCATCCTGAGCAAGTGTTTCTCAAAAGTAGGAGGGCTGCAGAATAAGGTCCTTAGTTTGCTGTTATTTAGGGTCTGATTGGAATACCCGTATTTATATGGAGTAGCATTTCACTCCACAAGTAGTCCAAGGGGGCTAGTTATGAGGTAAGGTGTTAGTCAACACAAGTAAGGGTATCACAGTGTGGTCCTTAGCAAACTGTTATTTACATTCTAGCAGGCATAAACAGACAGAATTCAGCTGAATAGAACTAAAAATACAGCAGCAGAACAAATTTAGAAGACAGTAAATGATTTAATTAGATAATGGATGGGATTTTCAAAGAAGCCTAAGGGAGTTAGATACCAACCCTAAGTTCCTCTGAAAATCCTAGCCCTTGACTACTTTCTTGGGCTATAAAAGGAACTGAAGCAGTTGGATGTTAGCGTCTATGAAACAACACTGATGTATTTAGCCACATGAATCCCCCCCATAAGTCTATCTGTACGTACGTTTTCTTGTTCAGGCTGTCATAGGGATTGTGCTTACTCCCACTGAAGCAACTGGAATTGTTGCCATAAATTTCAATGCAAACAAGATTAAACCTCTAATGTCCTTTTAATTTCCTGCTGCCAATTCATATAATACTTACAAAATATAAATCCCTTAAAACCAGTAATTTACAACAGAGTCAAAATATATCTCGCACAATATTATGTACAGATAAAACTACAGTATTATAGTATCACAGCTAAATTTGCCTCTTACCAAAAAAGTAACTAACTTTAGAAGATATACTTCTCATCATTTAAAGTTCAAGCTATGCAAGATACTCAGCGAGGGACACTTGCCCATAAAATGAGACCCTACGTTTTCATGGTTGTTCATAGAGAGTGAGTGTAACTGGGTAACTTTCGCCGATAGTTGTACCACTACATCTCTGTGCATTGCTTTGAAAATGTAACCTATTATAAAATTCAACATCACATCCTTTGTGCCATCATGTTATTATATCAAAATAGAAGATTTTGTTATTTTATCATCATCTTGGGGTAGATAACTTCCAGCATCCGGTGACTGGAGAGGATAGCTCTATTATTACCACCAGTCTCAATAATGTTAAAAAAAATCACGTCCTAAAAGGAAACATGTATTAGAAAGATACCATTAGATATGTTTAGAGATACACTGTAGGTCCTTTCCCTGAACAGTTGTATTATTTTAGCCATTGCCACATGTTGCTACTCCCAGTTTGATTGGCCATTGTTGGTATGTGTATTTGTAGTGATTGTGGTTATTACATAATGTTTGTACTGCTGTCAGCCACCATAAATAAGTGGCAGTGGCATTCTGAACCCCCATGCAGGGCACAATTTTGCACGAGTTTGTGATTGCAACACAGGCTAGTGGAGATACTAAAGTGTTTGATCCTACATTCAGATCGGATTTACACCACGGTGGGCAATATATGTCCCAAGATTGGAAAGGTAAGACCAACATAGCATTTGAAACCTTTATTAAATGACACTGAGTTCAGATTGTAAGATTTTTGGGGGAGAGACTCCCTTTTGTGATGTGTTTGTATAGTCTGTAGCATATTGGTGCCCCGATGCACGACTGGCATTACTTCTATATAAATAAATAATAATGGGAGATAATTATTAGGGTGAACATTCTGATGTAATAAGAGTCATTCGCATTGCACTGACAACATAAACCAGCCATGACACCAGCTTAACCAGGGACAATCTCCCTACTGTCAGAGCCAACACAGAGCTTCATATACCTCTCAATTTTGCTACTACCAGCACAACAGGGAAAGAGGGAAAGGCTGGCACTCCCTGTGCTACACCAAAACTCATTGGGGTTTTGGTCCCTGTCACTCTTGCAGCCAGCATAAAGTGATGTAGTGGACCGGGCCATGCAGGGCAAAGGTAACCTTAAAGCCACTTTTGCATACACAACCCATGACCCTCTACACAGCTTAAACATATTTCAGCATCAAGCTCTGGTGATGTTGTGTGTGTGGGGGGGAGGTTGTTTCCTTTTTTATTTTTTTACAGTGTAAACCCAAAGAGAAAAGTTGGGAATCATTAAAGGGTTATTTAAAAGGAACCAACACTGCTAAGGTAAAGAAACTTAAGTGTAAAGGCTGTAAAACAAGTCAATTATATTGGGATGACAGCTAGGAGAGCTCAATAAACTGGAGTTTGACTTTCATTTAACATAAAACAAATATTTATGAATATGATGATTAAATTGTAAAATTATTTGCTTTGGTGGTGCATTCAGCAGGTGCGTCTCCACTTTATTTTATGGAAGCTGTATCATCCCCTTAGTTAAGGGAAATAAGGAAATAAGTACCCTGTTAATTCAGAGAACAAGTTGAGGGAAAACATTACTACATTCAGTAAACATTTTTTTCAATATTATAGATAATAGAAGTCACAAACAAGAGAAATAAATGCTGCAGTTAAAAGAAGAATGTAACAAAAATGGATGAGCTACAGAAGAATATTATGAATAGTCCAACTAGTGAACATGTAATACCAGGCATGATTACAGAACTATAACACTCTAAACCACCTCTTGTGGCTTGCCAAATAGCTAGTTAATTTTTTTTAAATATATTTAAAAGAAAATTTGCCACACTGATACTGGCACTAAATCAGAGATACATTAGTTTTATTTCCAGTTTGTTTTCCTCTCTCCCTCCTTCTCCTGAGATAAGCAAAATCATCATTTTTTTCTAGAAGCAGGAGAAATCCAGCAGGACCTAAATCCTGTTGTCCACTTCTGTCACAACTGAATAATGAGTAAGAACAACTGTAAATAATATGAGCCAGGAACCTGGCTCTTGCCTCTATATCCTCTGTGGATGAAGAGTTACATTTGGAGGACAGCTGGTGATGCCTTGATCCCAAAAATTCCCAAGTGATGTAAATCTGGTGTAGCACTCCTGGTTCCCTCACTCCTGGGAAGAAATGAGCTGAGATGCAAGGCAGCGCACTCAGGCAATCCTCACACAGCAGAATGATCCCTAGGGGAATACTCCATATGGAGTGATTTAGAACAATCCTTAGGCTGCTAAAAGTTATGAAGGGGAACATTTTGTCCTCCAGCTAACTCCAGAATTGAGAAAGCTTATAGCCACATTTCTCCCCAACCTCTGTGGCTTGGCTGGACCCAAGTATCTGGTCCTATGACTTAAGCATCAGAAGCTATATTATCCAAGGTAATATATAAGGTATACTTTGTTTTGGCAACATCAACAGCAATGCTGAAAGAGTTTTTACATGTTTTTAATGTGACAATGTTTGAAGTGATGCTTGTGCAGCATCTTCACTCAAAGAGGAAAAGGCACTGGGGCAAGTTAGGTGTAGCTAGTGGTTGGCTGTGTTAACTGGTAATGATTGTAGGGAATAGTTTTGTAAGTATACACTGGCGTTCATGCAGGAGTTAAAACAAATGTACACTCATCAGATGTAAACATCTGCAAAAGTACTTCAAACTTCTTTATCCTACTTCAAAATCCTTCTTGAAACTCTTATTTACCATGAAGCCTACAAAGAATGGCTAGATTGTGGATGTGCTGCGATCACAACCTATTATGCTGACAAGCACATTCTCATGGTTCCCCTGTACTCTCACCTCAGTCTGTGTGCATCTTTCGTGCCTTGTCTTATATGTAGATTGTCAGCTCTTCGGGGGCAGGGACTTTTTGTTTTGCACACTGCATCCTGGTCCATGACTGAGACTCCAAGACATAAAGGTAATACAAATAGTAACAAATAATAATATGGACACTATGCAGAGTTCTTTGGCTCATCTGCCTTTTATTATTTCAGCAAAGTCACTGGCACATTTAAAAAGATTGGATAACTAAACAAAAGGAATGTGGTTTGAGAAAAGTGAACAAGTAATTAGAATAGGCTTGTCACTAGTATCAGATAGAAAGAGGAACTTACACAAAAATGCCACCCTTAGCATGTTATAAACATTTGGGACTGAGACGCAAGTGTGTGCTTGTGAGAACCGGGGCTGGGAACTGACAAATGCTTACCCAGTTAAAATAAAAATGCTTCTAAATCATAATCAAGAAGAGGAGACAAAACTGTTGAAAACTGTTTATATAAAAATAGCATCATGGACTCTTATGTCTGTCTCTCCCTATTTCCATAACCAATTTGCTGGGTTTACAAATAAATTAACTTACTAAGTCTTCTTAAATACATCTGATAGCTACTGCCTCGATCAGTGGCAGGGAAGAGGAATAAGGATATTACCAGAGCAAGAAGAGAGAGAAATCATTAATTGTTCCTAAATATATGGAGGTATACCTATCTCGCAGAACTGGAAGGGACTTTGAAAGGTCATCGAGTCCAGCCCCCTGCTTTCACTAGCAGGACCAAATACTGTTCCTGACAGATTTTTTTTCCCCCCTACTTTTTTCTTTTCTCTCTAAATATATTTATCTATCTGCCTTGGTCCTAGGATCAACTGTAGTTATTGTGCAAGTGATTCTCTCTAAAGGTACAAACTGCCATACATGTATGTTTCCATCATACTACAAAGAATCAAAAGTTCATCAAAATAAGATGAGTTTAAAGGCCACTATATGATCCAGCTTTTAAAATAGTTAAAAAGTGGTCGATCAACAACTGTAACAAATTTTAACCCAGAACGCCAAAATCTCCCTCATGTTCTAGGTAAGTGGGAAAATGGTATTTTTAAAATAGGGGTTGTATCTGCTTTAATCTTGCTTGGGTAAACTGTTAATTTTGAAAGACTTCCAGCTGTATACAATGTCTTTCGGAATCACTTTTGCCAGTATCACAATGACACTAGACAGTCAGCACACAGTTAAATTACAGTGAGGCACTCTGCTTCTGTTGGGCAACTTTACATCTGAATTGTGCGATGCAGATGAACACAGTGGAAGAAATCAACCTTTCATTTATACCTCTGCTCTCATATAATGTTCTTTTATATATATCAATCATAGATTACAAAACATCAAAATATGAATGCTGATATCTATTTTATCATAATTAAACAAAATATAGGATTAGTGTTTAATATACAATATATAGATATTACAGAGAACTGAATTATATATATATATTATATTTCAAAACATTGCCAACGTTGAATATTAAAAATTCTGCTCTTCTTGTAGGATCAACTGTAGTTTTGTGCAAGTGACAGAGAATTACTCCCAATGTTTCTGTACTATAAAAGATCTTCTATGAAGTGCTCACAAGGATAAAGAAATTATTTTGCAGTTTAAATTCCAGTCATGGAAGATTCACAAACATTTCACATTATTTATACAGATTTAATCTATATTAATATCAGAGGTATTGAATTGCATTTGCAATTTCAAAACAATAAACCCTAAGTTACAAAAGAAACTAGCAATAAGCAAAAGATCCAGAGATGTTCTATATATACTGGACTTTTGTAATGTATTTTAGAAAAAGAGCACAAAGCAATGTGAAACTTTTCTCTGTAAGCATGTTTTAAGTCCAACAGTAGATTCTACTGCCATACTCCTGCTCGCTGCTGCTTGTTCCCAGTTTGTTCAAAAAACATGAAATCCTAAGCAGCAAAGAAAATGAACAAAGAATTAGATAGTTCTAAAAGGCCATTTATACAGATCAGAGTCATCTTAATGCTTTTAGAGATTATTCTGAGAACTAAAACTTCAGGGTTTTTTTTTAATTCTATTCTGCAGAAAATACAAAATAATGCTTTCTTCCCATTGGGTCACTTGATGCAACCTCCAAAGTTTACTTTCTTAAGAACACATGCTGTGTCAGTGATAAAAGTACTGATAAGGATTTCTGAACCAACATAGTTGCTGTGTGCTAAATAAAAGTAGCCAAACATAAAAAAAAGTTTCTTTTTAGTTTACCATTAGCATTGGAGGGGCAGAAGGAGAGTGCCCTGCCTCTTAATTTCTTTCTCAACGAGACAACTTTTACACAAGGATAATTCCCTCTCTCTTTCCTAAATTACAGATGCTTTAATTATATTTGGTGTGCGGTGGTGGTGAATTTCTCCTTGTAACAAGGTGTGTGGAGGGCCAGGTGGCCTAGCTGTTGGCGTGCCTGACCTCTGGCCCCTTATTTCCCTGGTTAAGGTGCTTCAGTCTTTCGGGCAGTGGGGACAGGAGGACCTAGGCACCCCCACTCCACTGGGTCCCAGCCCAGGGCCCTGTGTGAGAGGACCACTGAACAGGGGGTTCTCTGAGGAAGGATTCTAAATCCACTACTCTGGGCTACTTCCTACCAGATTCCATTTAGTTTGGGGTGTGGCCCCTATAGTCCAATTTGCTGGGGTGGCTTGCCTCCTGGAGCACCCTCTTGTGGATCTTGGGTGGTGCCCTATTGCAGTTCCAGGCTCTTTCGGGAGGAGCAGCCATCAATTTGGTACTTCCAAACTCCACAATGTCTCTGGGCTGTAGTTACACAGTTACTTCAGTTGCCGAAGGCTCCCAGGACTCCTCCACTGTCTCTCTTGGCTAGGAGACAGAAGATGCTCCCTGTTGGCTGCCTTGACCAGCAGGCTAGTGCTCCTTCCTGTCAAGTAGGGCAGAAGCTAGCTCCTGCCTCTTCGCCAGTCAGCCCTGAACTAGACTAAACTGTCTCCTTTTTTCCCCCTCCAGGCCTGGCATTGGCTGCAGGTATAATAGGGCAGGGCTAGCAGGGCTCAAAGGTTCTCCTTAACTCATGCTGTGCTGGCAGGCTGTTTCTCTGCACAGTCACACATTCCCCCACCCTCATAGCTCCATTTGGAATCTGACCTTCCCCATCTCATCTCCTCTACCTTGTGAAAAGAAGTCAGCATTCATGTATGCTCTGCCAGCCTGGTGTTGGATGTGGAAAGAAAAGGGCTGGAGGGAGAGGCACCCTCACATAATTCAGGGGTATTATCTTTCATGGCCTGTAGTCATTGGAGAGGGGAATGGTCAGTGACTAGCATGATGTGAGCACCCCAAAGGTAGTAGCAGAGTAAGTCGATAGCCCATTTTACTGCCAATGCTTCCTTTCCAATCATGGAGTAAGCCCTCTCCCTTGGGAACTGCTTCTAGCTGATATATAAGATGGGGTGCTCATCACCTTCCACTACTTGGGATAAAACAGTCCCTATGCCCACATCCGAAGCATTGGTCTGTAGCAGGAACTCCTTGGTGAAGTCGAGGCTGTACAAGATGGGTTCTCAACAGAGCTGGGCTTTCAGGGTTTGAAAAGCCTCCTCACAAACTTTGGTCCTTCTTTGGACTATTATTCTTGAGAAGATCGGTAAGAGGGGCTGCAATGGTTGAGAAATCAGGAATAAATCAGTGGTATCAGCTAGTCCAAAAAAAAAACTGCACACCTGTTTCCTTGGGGAAGGCATAAGGCATGTCTGGAGGGCCTGGACCTTATGGACCAAGGGTTACACTTTGCCTTTTTCTAAAGTGTTCGAAAGGTAGGTTGTCTCATCCTTGCCCAGGTGACATTTCCGTCTCTACTGCAAATCCAAGAACAATCTAAAGCAAAAAGGAAGGAGGGTGGGTAGTGAAATACAGATAGGGCTCTCACATCGTGAAGAACCTCTCTTTGTCTTCAAGTGTTGGCCCCTATGTGTACTCCACTGTGGGTGACAGACAAGCAGTACTCAGGTAGGAGGAGGGTGCAAGGTTGCAGGTGGCAGAGCTGTCTGAATCCCAAAGGATGCATCAGTGGAGGAGTCCTGTACTAAAGCATATCACCTCACAAATGTGTGGATGGAACTCCAAGTAGCTGCTCTGCAAATGTGAAGCAGAGGTACATCCAGAAGCAACAGCACCAATGTTGCTTGTCCTCTTAGAATAAGCCCTCACCCCATGAGAAGGACAAATATAAGACAGCTTATAGCAGGGTAAGAAATAGACCAAGATCCATTTAAATATCCACTGAGAAGACATAGCTTGACCTCAAACTCTTTCTGCTACAGCAATAAACAAACAAACAATCTGGGAGATATTCTGATTGGTTTTGTCTGTTGTAGGTAAACGGACAAGGGATGGTCTACACTGAGAGTTTACATCAGCATAACTACTTCTCTCAGGGGTGTGAAAAATTCACACCCTTAAGAGACTCAGCTATACCAACCTAACCTCCAGCGTAGACAGTGCTAGGTCGACAGAAAAATTCTTCTGTCAATCTAGCTACTGCTTCTAGGGGAGGTGGATCATCTACAGCAATGAGTGAACCCTCCCATCACTATAGTGAGTGTCTACACTGAAGTGCTACAGAGGCACAGCTGCATCACTGTAGCATTTCAAGCCTAGACATACCCTAAGGCTCATCACATGTCGAGGGAATGAAGTCTCCTCTCTTCTTCAGATGAATGTGGTTTTTTGAGGGGTAGGGGGTAAAAAAACAACCATAGGTAAGTGAACTGATTAGTTCAGGTGAAATTCTGAAACTACTCTGGGGGTTAACTTGGGATGTAAATGCAATGGGACTTTGTCTTTAGGAAATATAGTGTAAGGCAGATCTGCCATCAGTGCTCTGAGCTCAGCTACCTTCCTGGCTGAGGCGATGGTTACCACAAATGCAATCTTCTTTTATCCATTAGACATGGAACACATATCTAGTGGTTCAAAGGAATAGCGAGCACTGAAAGAACAAGATTTAAAGCCCATTGAGGAGTAAGTTTCCTTACTGGCAGAAAGATTCTGAGTAGACCCTTCCAAAAACTGGTTGTCAATGCGAGAGCAAAAATTGAGTAACCACGTAAAGGTGGGTGGTACACACTGATTGCTGCCAGGTGGTTCGAAGAGAGTTAATGGAAAGACCCACTGTTTTGCGGGGGAGGGCGGAGGCGAGTCCAAAATAAGGGGAATACCTGCAATCTCTGGGAATATAAGTTTTTGTTGCTCCCACAAGAGAAATGCTTCCGTTTTCAGTGTAGCATTTTCTAGTGCAATCTTTATTACTGGTAATAAGAATGCTCTGCATAACTTCAGAACACAAATGTTGTAGAGTTTACACCCATCCAAAAACCAAGCCCTGAGATGGAGTGCTTGGAGATGGGATGCTTGATGCTGCCTTTTCCCTGAGTCACGACACTGGAAGAAGACGGAATGTTGATCGATAGAAACAACATGCATCAGAGACTTGGGAACCAAAACTGTCTGGGTCACTGGAGGCTGATGATGATGACGACTTGTGCCTTGTCTTGACAAAATATCCCATAAGAACTGAGGTAGGAGTGGTAAGGGAGGGAAGGCATAGACGGTCTGACCATGGAAGGAGGAGAATGTCTCTCTGAGAGTATCAGAGGGGTAGCCGTGTTAGTCTGGATCTGTAAGAGCAACAAAGAATCCTGTGGCACCTTATAGACTAACAGACGTTTTGGAGCATGAGCTTTCGTGGGTGAATACCCACTTTGTCACACCTCAACTGCTAGAACAGGGCCTCATCCTCCCTGATTGAACTACCTCATTATCCCTAGCTTGCCTGCATATATATATACACCTGCCCCTGGAAATTTCCACTACATGCATCTGACGAAGTGGGTATTCACCCACGAAAGCTCATGCTCCAAAACGTCTGTTAGTCTATAAGGTGCCACAGGATTCTTTGTTGCTTTTACAGATCCAGACTAACACGGCTACCCCTCTGATACTTGACACCATGCAAGGCACTGCATTTAGCCGTATGGAGTGGAAATCCCTCAACCTCATGAAGAAGCTTGCACAAATACAGACAGATATCATCTTCCTTTCCAAATGCAAACGGATGGACATCATACCAAATGGACTAAAGGTAAAAAATCCACTACTATCTACATACTACACAGACCACAGTGAGAGATTATGCCATACTCTGTCAAAAAAACTGAGGAGCCACCTGATCAGCATCCTATACAGCAAACAGGAAAACATCAAAAAAGAGCTCTCCAACCTGGAGACTCTCATCAATAACCAAGCTTCCATACAAACGGACTTCACTAAAATAAGACAGGAGATCTACATTACTCACTTCACCTCTCTACAAAGGAAAAAGGACTGTAAGCTGTCTAAACTCCTACCTGCCTCATGGGGCCACAACCGTGGTACCCCCAACCCACCCAGCAATATCATCAATCTATCCAACTACACACTCAGCCCAGAAGAAAAATCTGTCCTATCTCTGGGACTCTCTTTCTGCCCTGTCACCCCCACCAACATGATACAGTTCTGCGGCGATCTGGAAGCCTACTTTCGCCATCTCCGACTCAAAGAATACTTTCAGGACAACACTGAACAGCACACCGATACACAGGTACCCTCCCACCAACAGCACAAGAAGAAGAACTCCACATGGACTCCTCATGAGGGTTGAAATGACAGTCTGGACCTCTACATTGAATGCTTCCGCCGACGTGCACAGACAGAAATTGTGGAAAAACAACATCGCTTGCCTCATAACCTAAGTTGTGCAGAATGCAATGCCGTCCACAGCCTCAGAAACCACCCAGACATTATCAGAGAGGCTGATAAAGGAGGTGCTGTTGTCATCATGAACAGGTCTGACTACCAAAAGGAGGCTGCCAGACAACTCTCCAACACCAAATTCTACAGGCCACTTCCCTCAGATCCCACTGAGGAATACACTAAGAAACTGCAACATCTACTCAGGACACTCCCTACACTAACACCAGAACAAATCAACATATCCTTAGAGCCCCGACCAGGGTTAACTATCTACTACCCAAGATCCACAAACCCGGAAATCCTGGATGCCCCATCATCTCGGGCATTGGCACTCTCACTGAAGGACTGTCTGGATATGTGGACTCTCTACTCAGACCCTATGCCACCAGCACTCCCAGCTATCTCTGTGACACCACTGATTTCCTGAGGAAACTACAAAGCATTGGTGACCTTCCAGAAAACACCATCCTAGCCACCATGGATGTAGAGGCTCTCTACACAAACATCCCACACACAGATGGAATACAAGCTGTCAGGAACAGTATCCCTGATGATGCCACAGCACAACTGGCTGCTGAGTTCTGTGCCTTTATCCTCACACACAACTATTTCAAATTTGATGACAATATATATTCCCAGATCAGTGGCACCGCTATGGGCACCCGCATGGCCCCACAATATGCCAATATTTTTATGGCCGACCTGGAACAACGCTTCCTCAGCTCTTGTCCACTCACGCCCCTTCTCTACCTACGCTACATTGATGACATCTTCATCATCTAGACCAATGGGAAGGAGTCTCTGGAAAAATTCCACCACGATTTCAACAGCTTCCACCGCTCAACACATCATCAGGGATCTACAACCCATCCTGGACAATGATCCCACACCTTCACAGGCCTTGGGTGGCAGGCCAGTCCTTGCCCACAGGCAACCTGCCAACCTGAAACATATTCTCACCAGCAACTGCACACTGCACCATAGTAACTCTAGCTCAGGAACCAATCCATGCAACAAACCTCGATGCCAACTCTGCCCACATATCTACACCAGTGACACCATCACAGGACCTAACCAGATCAGCCACACCATCACCGGTTCATTCACCTGCACCTCCACCAATGTAATATACGCTATCATATGCCAGCAATGCCCCTCTGCTATGTACATCGGCCAAACTGGACAGTCGCTACGAAAAAGGATAAATGGACACAAATCAGATATTAGGAATGGCAATATACAAAAACCTGTAGGAGAACACTTCAACCTCCCTGGCCACACTATAGCAGACCTTAAGGTGGCCATCCTGCAGCAAAAAAACTTCAGGACCAGACTTCAAAGAGAAACTGCTGAGCTTCAGTTCATCTGCAAATTTGACACCATCAGCTCAGGATTAAACAAAGACTGTGAATGGCTTGCCAATTACAAAACCAGTTTCTCCTTCCTTGGTTTTCACACCTCAACTGCTAGAACAGGGCCTCATCCTCCCTGATTGAACTACCTCCTTATCTCTAGCTTGCCTGAATATATATATATATATATATATACACACCTGCCCCTGGAAATTTCCACTACATGCATCTGACGAAGTGGGTATTCACCCACGAAAGCTCATGCTCCAAAACGTCTGTTAGTCTATAAGGTGCCACAGGATTCTTTGTTGCTCTCTCTGAGAGTAGAAGTCTACGGCTCCTCTGGAGCAGTATATTGCAATTTGTTCATTTGAGAGGCAAACAGGTCCCTTGCAAGAGTTCCCCACAGAGCAAAAATACTGTCTACCGTGGAGTCTTGTAACTCCCATTTGTAGTTGATAGCAAAGAGTCTGTTGAAGGAGTCCACAAGCACATTCTGGTCCGCTGGAAGGTAAGTTGCCAACAGGGTGATTTGATTGCTGATGTGATATTTCCATAGAGTGACTGTTTCTGCACACAGGGGAATGGATCTCACTTGTCCTTGCTTGTTAATGTAAAAATCATCTGTCATATTGTCGGACATGATGATGATATGGTTATCTTGAATCTATGGGGAAAAGGCTTTGCAAGCTTCCTGGATTTCACAAGAGACCAGGATTCACATCTGTAATCTGGGAGCGTGAGTCCAAGTGCCCTACGCTGAAAGCCCTCCAGCCTAAAAAAGATGCAACCATAATGATATCCCGTCTAGTGACGGGGAAGGAATGGCATACCCATGCATACTTTCTGGGGATTCCTCCATCAGAATAGAGATGATGTTACAGTAACTCCTCGCTTAACATTGTAGTTATGTTTATGAATAATGCGACCTTAAGTGAAACAACGTTAAGCGAATCCAATTTCCCCATAAGAATTTATGTAAATTGGGGGTTCTAGGTTCCAGGGAATTTTTTTTCACCAGACAAAAGACTATATTATATACACAGTATACATTTTAAACAACCAATTTAATACTGTATACAGCAACGATGATTGTGAAGCTTGGTTGAGGTGGTGAAGTCAGAGGGTGGAAGAGGGTGTGATATTTCCCAGGGAATGCCTTACTGCTAAACGATGAACTAGCACTCGGCTGAACCCTCAAAGGTTAACATATTGTTAATGTAGCTTCACACTCTACAAGTTAGCACAAATGGAGGGAAGGGAGACGGCATGGCAGACAGAGACAGAGACACACACAGTGTGTGAGAGAGAGAGAGAGAGAGAGAGAGAGAGATGCACATTGCCTTTTTAAGTACGCTGACTCCACTCTAAGTACATTGCCTTTTTAAATAAATCAGCAAGTTGAGACAGAAGCTGCTGCCAGCAACATCCCTCCATCCTGAGTCCTGTTGTGTTCCCCCACCCACTCGCTCTACAGAGATGGGGTAAGCAGGGAGCAAGAGCAGGGAGGACGGGGAATGACAGCTCAACACTTTCCTAATCTTCTAGGTGTGGCTGAAAGCCCTTCTCACATTCTTATGATATCTTCTCAGGAAGTACAAAAAGAGATATAGCTATAGTTTGTTTAGAGTAGCCACAGACCTCCTGAGCACAGTTTCACAGCACTGTTCCTCAAAGACTGTTAGGATTATTTAAAATATATGTTTTATTACTTTGATCATTTTTAGTGTGTACAGAGGAATCTGCTCCCATCTGTGGCTTGGTCTTTACTGGGTTTAATCTGCCATTCTGTACTCCCAAGGTAAGCATGGGTACCAAATGTAGATTTTAGTTATTTTCCCTTTGGGAGTTTGTCCCTATGATTCTGCTTCAGAAGGAAGAGTGAAATTGTGCTAAGAAAGTTTTTGGGACAATCTGAAAACATTTTAGATTATTAGGGCTCTCCCTACCATCAAAGGGAGACTCTGTCACCCCTCAAGCACTGGGGCACTTCCTCAGTTTCTCAAGGGAAAGGGGTGGGGTTTGAGAACGGATTCCCCAGAAGTCAGAAATTTCACCCTTCTCTTCTGCAAAGCAATCAGATGGATCTGCATTTCTCTTGTAGGTGCCAGCTTAGGATATCCATAGGGAAACCTTCAGAGGCTTGTTATAGAGCTGATAGCATGGGAAGGGGTCTAGGCTTGAAGTCCCCTTACCACAGTCCAGCGTCAGCAGCATCTACGCTGTGTCCAAAGCACTCCATCTGTGGTTCAAGAAGAGGTGGAGCAGGAGAAAGTGGCTGAACTCTACAAAGAGAGGTGTGGCTGCTGGTGTAAATTCTAGAGATCATCCCTTTTATTTGTCCTGGGCCTGCTGATTTGTCCAACCCCTGGTACATTGCGTTCTAAAGCGGAAGGGAGGGGCAGCTGCAGCTCTAAAGTACTACTCTGGGTATCCACAGGCCTGAGCTTTTTTGTACCTTTATCAGCTTTTTCAATCCTGCCTTTCTCTTTAGCGTGGAGATAGAAGCAGAGGGGTCTTCAGCCAGAGTGAGCAGCTGAGACCAGTGCCTTCATTATGTCCATCATAACGAGGTTCCCTAATCCTTCCTGGCTCCTCTCCTGCCCAGGGAAGTTGCACTGTGACCCCACAAATAATGGGCTAAGGAGAAAATTCACTTATGGCCACAGATGTGGCTAAAATTCCCAAAGAGAGACTTGATTAAGGAGGCACTGGTAGAGAAGAGAATGTGGGTTACAGCAGGAGACTGCCTTTAAGTTTCTTTGGCCTAGTTTTCTCTCTGGGGCCTGTAGGGACACCTGTCAATATAGCATCTCAGAAGGGGAAGTGAAGCTGAGGGGAAAAATTCACCAGAAGATGGAACAGTGCTAGGACATTGCTTGGAATTCAACTGAATTGTTAAGCAGAAATTTGAAATAAAATGTTGTTGGCATTTTCTCCAGGAAGGAAATCTAGAGATAGAGGAGATAGAGAAAACTGGAGGAACTACAGGGGACAGGACATCACAGCTGTCATTCTGCCCCCAAACTGAAGTGCTCACAATGAAGAAAAACAGCTTTTTTATTGGAGGGGGGGAAGGTCTGTATCTGCATTAGCAGGGGATTTAGTAACTAAACAATAGCTGAGCAACAACCCTAAGAAGCATGTGGATGAGGTATTGGAGTGGGCACTTCCTTAACTTTCCCGCGCTTCACAGAAATCTGAAACCCTGTTCTTTGACATGGCCTGGAATCTAAACGTTGATTCCCATTCTTTAACTTCCACCAACCCCCTTTTTTTTTTTTGCCCACCCACAATCAGAGAAATTGACTAGCTACACACATGCAAAACATAAAAACCCAACAAAGAACAGCACGCACACACAAACACACAATTTGTTAGTGCTTTACAATTCCTTGTGCATTTTGGGCCCCATTCAGCAAAACACTAAGCATATGATTAATTCCAACCCTATACCAATCATTTGCTTAAGTCCCATAGAAATCAGTGGGACTTAAAATGCCAAATTGTTTTCTCTAAGCAGGGCTGCTTCCGTAGTTTTATATGCATGATAATGTCACACAAAACAACACAGCCAAGGAAGAAAAGCCTCTTGTTAATCAATAATGGTCTGATAAAAATTTCTGCTACAGAGCAAGGTGGATTGTTGACATTTCCATCCCTGAGTTGATGCATATGCCTCTCTCCTTCCTTCTAGTTTTCTTCCCCGTTTTCACAAAACTCAAGCTTGACAGTAAACATCTAGTAGAAACCAGAATGTATCATGGTTACAATAGTCTTCAAGGGAATGGACAAGTGGTTCTGCTCTTTGTGTAGTAAATGTCAGCTAATTTATGGAACGGCTCCTACAGCAGCAGCCTCAAAGAAGTCATGCAATGATAACTGGTACTGTGTCCTTGTGGCATAGAAACAGTGTAAGAGTGGGCATATCAGCAATATATTCTTAAATATAATTTTATACTTCTAATTGGATCAAATATAATGCCATTATCTGAAATAATTCGTTTGTCATGCGTCCTAGGAACCTGTTGCCGCACCCTCAAAGTCAATGGGAACTTTGTTAACTTCAATAAGCCCAGGATCAAGTCATATCCCAGTACGATTTTAACATATAGATTAACAGAAATGAGCATATATTCATTGTTTAAAAATAATGAATTGGCAGACTTACGATGAGGAAGCAAGCACCAATCATAACAGCTTTCATCTTAACATCAAGATCCAGTGGAAACTGGATTCCAAAATTATCAGCATCTGTAAATGCCTCTCTTACAAATCCAGACCACTGCTTAGAAATTCTTCCGACTACAGAACTTTCATCCATCGTCTTCACCTAGTTTAAATAAAACAAAGTCAGTCAGCCACTCATAATAAAAAAGATTTTGTGATCATTTTAAATGCTCATTCAAAAACTTCAGGATATTCCCATTTACATGGGTTGTTATATGTACTACAGCATGTGGTATTCAATATTGTGGTAATCTCGACTCTACATCAGTAAATCATGGGCTCAAGTCCTAGGTTAGAACTTGGGCTCATATCAATGCTAACTACACAGTGCAGCACAGCAATGGAGAAGGTTGTAGGGCTACATGTGGGAAGTGCTGTAAATCAAGGTTCCTTCACCCAGTGTCAGGTGTCTACATGGAAATTAAAAGATTACATGATAAGTTTCCAAAGTAGGGGACAAGACATATGTCAACATTATATCTTTTGGAAACTGGTTTCAGTGTTCAAAGTCATGTAAAATGGCTATTCCCAAGAACATAATGGCTACTACATTTGCTTAGAATGATCTTACAAACCTTTGCTTATGGTTACTATACACTGTTTTAAAATAAACTAGTAGCTGGAATATGAAAATAGGATTTATTAATTCTTCATTTGTTTAAGAATTAATTACAGAATTAAATAATTTATAATAAAATTACATGATCCACTCATGCTGATCCATTTTGATCATTTACATCAATTACTGGACAATTAAGTCAGTGGATCTAGAAAGTTGTCATTTAATTAATAATACTTAAATATACAGTACTAGTACTGAATTTATTCAAAAGTGTATATTGAATCTATTTTTACTACCTAAAGTACGATAATGTAATGATATTTTCCACTGTTATTTCATTAAAATTAAAGAGATTTCAAAACCACAACAGTGAAACAACTGCAATATATTCAAGGTACACTCTAATTGGTGCAAAAATCTTCACTTCAAAAGGAAGAAAGGGAAAAAAAAGACAATATCTAAACATTCAATATATCATGGTTTGGTAATCTGAAAGTTGATCTATTATGACAGTGGTTGAAACCTGGGTTATTTACCAAGATAATTGTTTTCTAAGATTTTCATATGCAAATAGTTGGACTATCTAAACACTAAATGTTATTACTGAATGCATTACAACTTAGTTCTGTGGGAAATGGTCCGTTAGTAAGAGGAGTTACAGATATTAAACTATTAGGAAAACCAACTAATTAAAAATAGAAGAGAGGAATACAAATACTTTAAACAATGTTACCTACCTCAAAATTAATATCCGCATAACAGCTGCATACAACACATGGGCCAATGATTTTAAATACATCTATTTTTGCTTCATTTTGAACAGTAAATTTAGGCAGACAGGGGTGCCAGTTTTGTTTTATGTAGCCAACTGGTGTACCTGGAGGTGCCTGAACTTCAAGCTTCAAAAGAAAAAAAAAGACACCACCACAGAAGTGTGATAAAAGTTAAGTATCTGCATAGTTATTCTAATGTGTTTTTAATGCTTGTAAAATAATCTTCAGCATAGAGAAATACTGTAATGCAGAGGGTGGGTTATATATTCTACAGGAACTGTAGCACGTTAAGACGTCGACACAGATTACATTCTTGGTGTGCATGTGCCTCCATGCTCATAAAATCAAATTCTTTTGAATAGCAGTGTCCATTGTGGCAGATAGATTACAAGTTGGCGAAATCATAACACTGTTCCTATAAATTTTATGCTTTGTCTCATAGTCAGTATTGATTTGTCCTGTTGATCATCAGTAAGACTATGATTTAGCCAGGGGTATTTTTAGTAAAAGCCATAGGCTGCCCAAGCAACAGGCGGTGTGGCTGGCCTCAGGGACTGCCTGAGCAGCAGCCGGTGTGACTGGCTGCAGGGCCGACCCACCCGCTGGCTGCAGAGCTGCTCCAGCAGCAGCCAGTATGGCTGTCTCTGGAGCCACCTGAGCTGCTGGCCCTTCTTGGGCGGCCCTTGGGTCAGCAAAACTGGCTGCAGCAAAGTCACAGAGGTTGCGGAAAGTCATGGAATCCGTGACTTTTGTGACCTTCGTGACAACACAGAGCCCTAATTATGAGACACAGGGTGGCGAAGTGTTTTAAAGTGTTCTGGCTAGAGTTTCTGATTTGTGGAGCCAGATTATCAGCCAAATTATCCAAGCACAGATACACCAGGACTTCTTGTCTCCAAGGACTCAGTAAAGCCTTGTGGCTTTGGACAAACCAAAGGATAGGACCCTGTACTGATAATAGGATGTTTCTATTATAAATGCCATGGATTTTCTGTATGCTGGAAGTACTGAGATGTGGAAGTAAGCATTGTGTAGGTCAAAAGCCATGAAACCAGTTCATGGTATCAAATACAGGAATGATGAAAGCTAGAGTGACCACCCTGATCTTCTTTGGGATCAAGTAGTAAGGGGAGTAGAAGCCCTGCTCTGAATTTGAGGAACCTCCTCTATCACACCCAATTGTAGTAGGGAGTTTACTTCTTGTTGTAGAAGTATCCCATGAGAAGGGTACCTGAAGAGGGGTGGGAAGGGAATTAGAACAGTCCAAAACTGGATAGGCTAGAACAGCCCAAAACCTTCCATATGATCTCAAGAACCCATCAGTCAGAGGTGATCCCAGCTCAAGCTTAAATAAAATAATAGAGTTGGCTGTCCGACAGAAAAGTGGATCGATTCAGAGGTGGTCCAGGTGGGCTCTTGACTGTCCTGTCAAAGCTACTTCCTTCACACTTGTCCCTCAGGGAATGCCTGACATCTGCAGATAGGAGGAGTGTCTTATTGTGACCATGGACACCACAGTTCTTGCTACTGTGTCTTACATATCCAATGCAGCCTGGAGTGCATTTCTCACAATGAGCCACCCATCAGCCAAGGTGGATGTTAGTTTTTCCTGATATTTGTTGGGGAGTTTATCCATCAATTAACAGAATCAGTCCCAAAAAGAGAGAATTGTATTTAGAGAGGAGCACTTGGTAATTTGCAACTCTTATGTTGTAAATTCACTGATAAATACACTTTGCATCTGTGGAGATCCAGTTTGTTTGGATCCTTTTCTCTCAGAGTTCCTCTGATCTGCTCTTTAGACTGTTCTTGTGCAGCTTGGATGATCAAAGATCCCAGAACGGGATGTTGGAAAGAATACCCTAAAACTCCTTTGTTGTTATCTGATATTTTCTGTCCACATGCTAGGGTGGTGGCAGTGAGCCAAATGATCTCAGCAGGCTCTGGAAACGAGTTATCCCTTCATTAATGGGCAATTACCCAACTGGGAGGGCTAAAGAATGCCTGGGAGATTGTGCTGCTTCTCCTGGATGATTTTGAGGGGTCTGTCAAGAGCACTTGCCAGCTGCCTCGTCAGGTCCTGAAAGCTCACCTGTGAAGGGAATGGATGCAGAGGTTCATTGCATCATCTGGAGGCAAAGATGATACGGCCTACAGTTGCTGGTGCTCTGAGGAGAGCTCCTCCCTGCTGAACTTTTGCTTTTCCTTTGCTACAGACAGTTGGGGAGTCTGTACTGGAGTTATTGTACATGCTGCCTCAGAGATTATTTGAAACTGTCTTGGTAGATGGCTTTCTGTCATATGGGATGACTCTCCAAGGGGGCCAATATGTGCAAGGCTTAGATAGGACCTCCATCTCCCATGGCAAGGGAGATCTAAGTTTTTCTTTGTCCGTGGTATGAGTGTCCTTGTGGACTTTGTCTCACACCAAAGTTGAAGCAGCAAAGGAACAGGACATGTAAGAGAGTGTCCCCAGAGCTCAGGTTGGCACTGAAACTCAAAGGAACACTTAAGGAAAGAGATTGATTGGTGGGAGGTGGCCTCCAAGCTGGCTCGCCTGGGTTGGATGACACACTGATGTCTCCAAAAGATTCAACCTCAGTCTGTACTCTTTGGATTTACACGTGTACTTTGAAAAAGCCTTGCACTCCAAGCAACGCTTAGACATACACCCCTTACCTAACCAAAGGAGGCATCTAGTATGAACATCAATGATGGACATTGCCAAGTCACAGAAGGGACAGATCTTGACTCCTGGAGGTTGGTCTTGTGTACAGAGGGAGTAGTGGGGGGCACTGGGTCCTAGATATGAAGGTTGGGAAGAAGAAACTCTATCAATGCCTTGTTTCCACAGGGAAATTAACTCCCCGCACACAAACAAAAGTGTATGCTAACATGTTGGAGACATGAAAACCACATGGTTCAACCTGAAGGAACTGTGATGTGGTTGAGCTCACCTTGCCTCTCATACTCTAAGCTATAGTAATTGCAAGGGCTCCCTCAACAGGCACTGCTATTCAAAATAATCTAATCTCATGTTCATGCATACCAAGAGTGGAATCAGCGTGGAAAAAAATCACTTGAAGACTACAACTGTTTCTTAAACGATTCAAGGAGATTTGTCTGAACGTTCTGCACTACCATAGTTTAATAAGAAAGAACAACGTTCCCACCCCTCACAATCCTCCAACCCCAAAAGCTGCTGGACCCATAATACTATAAAAAGCAGTGAGCTAAGTTAAATCAGTGGAAGCTTTAACTTTGTCCTAGTAAGAGATTTAATAGTGATTTAATTATAGGAATTTCAATATTGTTTTAATCTACCTGAACTGTATTAAAACTGAGATTTTGCTTAACACAAAATAATTTTACATTCCAAACTCATGTAGAGTTTAACTGCAGATCACTTTATTTGCATAGCTATATATAAAAACTTTATCTGTGTATCTGCAGGAGATGCATACAAAAATTTGTAGCAGAAATGGAGAGCATATTGTGACTCTAAACAGAAGACCATCTTACTGTGTAGCCCATTAGAGTTAGCTTAGCCTTTTATTTTACTCAGCAGTAACACAAGGAACCTATAGGCTTGTATTCTATAAAGACACTGGCTTAAGCAAGTTAGCATAAGTAAAGTAGGCCTTGTGATTCTATGTATCAGAAAGGTGACCATTTATATCACTGTTACCACTAATACACAATTTCCATAAGTCTTGTACAAAGTATGCCATGTAAGGTACCAACAGAAAAGTTATGAATTGCTAAGTATGATTAACTTGTTTATATGCATGTATCATCTTTGTAGCTGAAGTTCTGAATATTGGGTAAGTACTTGTATCTTACATATGTGTTGTATTCCTGGGTGACAACTCCTAGATCGATTTGTCCTTGTGATTCAGCAAAGCAGGTAAGGACTTGTGATAAGGACATGTGACCCTGCACTCCATCTTGGGCCAGTAATTTTTCATGCACTTGGACTGTGGGCTTTGTTTGAGACAGTAAATTTCCATGCACATGATAAAGGATATATAAAAGACCTCTGAGACATCTCCATTTTGTCTCTTTCCTACTCTAATTCTCTGGACTGTGGATTTACAACAAAAAGGAGCATCTTGAACTATGGACTGAGGACCTTCCAATCTTTTGGAAGTTACCGGAGAGACTTTACAAGCAAGCAGTCTATTCCATCACTACTACAGACCTGATATAAGAACTTTGCAATCATTTGTATGCATATGATCTATGAACCATTTATAACTCTCTTTTTTATTATTATTATTAAATCTTTAGGTTTCAGAGTAGCAGCCGTGTTAGTCTGTATCCGCAAAAAGAACAGGAGTACTTGTGGCACCTTAGACTCTAAAATTTATTTGAGCCTAAGTTTTCATGGGCTATAGTCCACTTCCTCGGATGCATGCAGTGGAAAATACAGTAGGAAGATATAGATATATACACAGAGAACGTGAAACAATGAGTGTTACCATACACACTCTAACGAGAGTGATCAGTTAAGGTGAGCTATTACCAGCAGGAGAGAAAAAAAACTTTTTGTAGTGGTCATCAGAATGGTCCATTTGCAACAGTTGACAAGAAGTTGTGAGGAACAGTGTGTGTAGGGGGGGAATAAACATGGGGAAATAGTTTTACTTTGTGTAATGACCCATCCGCTTCCAGTCTTTATTTAAGCCTAATTTAATAGTGTCCATTTTGCAAATTAATTCCAATTCAGCAGCCTCTCGTTGGAGTCTGTTTTTAAAGTTTTTTTGTTGTAATATTGCGACTTTTAGGTCTGTAATGGAGTGATCAGGGAGATTGAAGTGTTCTCCGACTAGTTTCTGAATGTTATAATTCTTGACATCTGATTTGTGTCCATTTATTCTTTTACATAGAGACAGTCCGGTCTGGCCAATGTACATGGCAGAGGGACATTGCTGGCACTTGATGGCATAAACTTTGCCATTGGTATATATGCGGATGAACGAGCCTCTGATAGCGTGGCTGATATGATTAGGTCCTATGATGGTGTCCCCTGACTAGATATGTGGACAGGCTTGGCAACGGGCTTTGTTGCAAGGATAGGACTGGCCTGTCTCCCAAGATCTGTGAGAGTGATGGATATGATACAATCACATTTGCTCCAACCCCTCAGACAGAGACAAACATCTACAAGATCTCTATCAAGCATTCTTACAACTACAATACCCACCTGCTGAAGTGAAGAAACAGATTGACAGAGCCAGAAGAGTGCCCAGAATTCACCTACTACAGGACAGACCCAGCGAAGAAAGTAACAGAACGCCACTAGCCGTCACCTTCAGCCCCAAACTAAAACCTCTCCAGCGCATCATCAAGGATCTACAACCTATCCTGAAGGACGATCCCTCACTCTCACGGATCTTGGGAGACAGGCCAGTCCTTGCTTCCAGACAGCCCCCAACCTGAAGCAAATACTCACCAGCTACCACAGACCACACAACAAAAGCACTAGCCCAGGAACGTATCCTTGCAACAAAGGCCGTTGCCAACCCTGTCCACATATCTAGTCAGGGGACACCATCATAGGACCTAATCACTTCAGCCACACTATCAGAGGCTCGTTTACCTGCACATCTACCAATGTGATATATGCCATCATGTGCCAGCAATGTCCCTCTGCCATGTACATTGGCCAAACCTGACAGTCTCTACGTAAAACAATAAATGGACACAAATCAGATGTCAAGAATTATAACATTTAAAAACCAGTCGAAGAACACTTCAATCTCCCTGGTCACTCCATTACAGACCTAAAAGTCGCAATATTACAACAAAAAAACTTCAAAAACAGACTCCAACGACAGACTGCTGAATTGGAATTAATTTGCAAAATAGACACCATTAAATTAGGCTTAAATAAAGACTGGAAGCGGATGGGTCATTACACAAAGTAAAACTATTTCCCCATGTTTATTCCCCCCCCACACACACACACTGTTCCTCACAACTTCTTGTCAACTGCTGCAAATGGACTATTTTGATTACCACTACAAAAAGTTTCTCTCTCTCCTGCTGGTAAAAGCTCACCTTAATTGATCACTCTCGTTAGTGTGTGTATGGTAACACCCATTGTTTCACGTTCTCTGTGTATATATCTATATCTTCCTACTGTATTTTCCACAGCATGTATCCAATTAAGTGGGCTGTAGCCCACGAAAGCTTATGCTCAAATACATTAAATCTTTAGTTAGTTTACTAAGGATTGACTGACAGCATGATATTTGGGTAAGATCTGAGATACATATTGACTTGAGTATACGTCTGATCCTTTGGGATTAGAAAGAACCTCACATATGGTTAAGTGGGTTTTCAATAACTTCTCACTATATTAGATTGGATTGTTTGGATGGGAGCGAAGTGCTGGAATGCCTAAAGGGGACTGTGTCTGGCTTCTGGTTAACCAGTGCGGTACTGGCAGAAGCTCTTTTGTTACTAGTTTGGTGAATCTGATTATAGAATAAACCATCAGTTTTGGGGGACTGTCTGTCCTATTTCTTGCAGTCTGCCCTGAGTGTGGCATTCTCAGCGTGGTCCATCCCAGGCACCTGGTCACAGGTCTATGACCCTTAGCATAGATAAAATGGCCCAATGATTACCCTAGATTTTGGGGAACTGCGAATAGCTTGCTCAAGAGAAGGAGTTGGTACATAATGATACAGAATAACCACAGGAACACTGAACTGATACTGGGATTGGGTATTTTAGGATAGAATCATTGGTAGATGTTGAACCACAAACCTGCTTTAGCAATAGGTGACATATATGATAATGAGTTAAAAGACATTAATATGTTAACCTATAGGATAAGGGCACCCCAATATTAGGAGTGTAAGGAAGTTAGATTTGGACATGGAAGGCTGGGCATCAGAATGTATATTCATAATAGTGCCCAGACCCTATAATAACTAAGCCACCATGTAGCTGGGGTAAGTTTTCCATCACTGATAACAGCGAAGAGCTGAAGGGTCAATCACCAACTTCTGGGTTTCTGGATCATCAGATTCATTTGGCAAGTCAGGGACAGGGCTGGTCCTTTGTCTCTCACCACAAAGTTCCCAAGGAAGGATGTAAATATATATATCAGTACATGAGCATATGCAGGCAATGACACCAAAGATATCCCTAATTCTGTATTACTACTACCTGTGTATGTGGTTTAGAGCTTTCTTGTCTTTACAGATTGTTTTAATAGAAGTGGCTAAGGCTTTGCTTTGCCCTCAGTGTGCTTTGCCATACATCTTGGGGTTCCCTACAAGATATTTAACTTGTTAGTTTTAATTCTGTGGAGCCTGATTCTGGGAGGAGAACCCTATTATTCCCAGCTCATTAAATCAATATCAATTGGCAATCAATACAATTGTTATTAATCATTAAAAAGGTAACAGGCAACAACTATACATCATTCAGTTAGTAGTGTCAGATTCCTACAATGAGGGTCAGGTCAATGGTTCATGAACCTGGTAATTTTTTGTCCTCCTTTACTTATTATCAATATTCAGAAAGCTAAATTCACTTATAATAATCAAAATTTTGAATTAAGTTGGTTCCTCATTAGGGTCTAATCCTAAAAAAGTGTTGAACATCCACTTTTTAGGGAAGTCACTGATGTCTACAGGATCCTAAAGGAAGGATACACAATATTAAGCCCATAGCACAGGGGTGGGCAAACTTTTTGGGCTGAGGGCCACATCTGAGTGGGGAAATTGTATGCAGGGCTGGGGTTGGGGTGCAGGAGGGGGTGTAGGAGGGCATGCAGTGTGCAAGAAGGGGCTCAGGGCAAGGGATTGGGGTGGAGGAGGAGTGCGATGTGTACGAGGGGGCTCAGGGCAGAGAGTTGGGGTGCAGGAGGGATGCGAAGTGCAGGCAGGGGGCTTAGGGCAAGGAGTTGGGGGGGAAGGTGCAGGAGGAGTTCAGGCTCTGGCTCAGCAGTGCTTACCTAGGGTGGCTCTGGGGCGGCAGTGGCGTGCACCGGGGCCAGGGCAGGCTTCCTGCACGCCCTCCTCGGCCCTGGCCCTGCGACGCTCCAGGAAGCACTGCGGCCTCTGGGGTAGGAGTGGTGGAGGGCTCCGCATGCACTGCCCTTGCCGCGCCTCCAGGTACCTCTCCCAAAGCTCCCATTGGCTGCAGTTCCCCATTCCCAGCCAATGGGAGCTGCGGGGGGCGGTACCTGGAGGCAAGGGCAACCCATGGAGCCCTCTGCCCCGTCCCCCGCCCAAACAGTGCAAGGACGTTGGGCTGGCCACTTCTGAGAGTGGTGCGGGGCCCACAGCGCCATGGGGGGCAATCCCGCGGGCCAGATCCAAAGCCCTAAGAGGCCGGATCCGGCCTGCGGGCTGTAGTTTGCCTACCCCTGCCATAGCAAAATATCAAAAAAATCCAACAAAAAGGAGACAAAAGTCATGAGAGAAATTTTCAAAAAACCTCAAAAAAAAAATCACAGATCTCCACTAAATTACAGATGAAGTTAACCTTGTTCCACGTTACCTCTTGACACAAAAGGAAATCTCTAAAAACTTTTAAAGGTGCAGGAAAGAGAAAGGAATCTCTCACCTCTTGCAAGCAGCAAGGACAACAGCATGCAGAGCATCTGAGAGGTCTCTGCAATGCTATCACTTCTTGACCCATATTGTCAATGATCTTCATGGTGAAAGGTCGTGATGGTCCACAACAATTTCGAGTACAACAATCATTTTCCTCCGCTGCAAAATATACTCTTTGGCCCAAACTGTTTTTGATTTCATATTTATTGTTAGTTTCAAAACCGGTAAGAACTGAAAATTAACAACATTAAAAAAGCTATTTAGTTGATACACTAAATACAAGTATTAATAGAAATTGCAGAAGCCCCAAACAGGGTCAGGAACCCACTGTACTAATCCCTACATAAACACATAGGAAAACATGGCCCTTTCCCTGAAGATCTTACAATCTAATAAGATTACTAACGGGGGGGATGGGAAAAGCTTATAAGAGATACATACACTTCTGCTCTGACAGAATGCGACTCAATATAACACAAATTTGGATATAACACAGTAAAGCAGGGGGGAGCCCCGGGCCCTTTAAAGCGTCACTCGAGCCCCGCTGCTTTATGGTGTTATATCCAAATTCGTATGGAGCCCCAGGCCCTTTAAATCCCCACCTGAGCCCTACTGCCAGAGCTCCGGCAGCGATTTAAAGGGCCCGAGGCTCCCCACTGCAGCTGGAGCCCCGGGCCCTTTAAATCCCTGTCAGGGCTCTGGCAGCCAGGCTTAGGCAGTGATAAGGGGCCAGAGGCTCCAGTTGCTGTGGGGAGCCCCGGGCCCTTTTAATCCCCACTCGAGCCCGGCTGTCAGAGCCCCAGCGGGGATTTAAAGGGCTTGGGGCTCCCCGCAGTGGTTGGAACACCTGGCCCTTTAAATCACTGCCGGGAAAGCCGGTCCAGTCCGGCATGGTGTACCAGCTCTTGCCGGTATGCTGTACCAGACCGAACCCGATATAACACGGTCTCACCTATAAGGCGGTGAATTTTTTTGGCTCCTGAGGACCACGTTGTATCGGGGTAGAGGTGTATATATTTTCAATGTATTATTTTTATTGTATTATTTTTTCATTATAAATAAGTTGCTAACTATTCCCATTTTCCCTTCAAAACTAATTAATGTGAACAGTGAGTTCTTTTAGATATTATGGCACAGGTGAGACTTATGGTATCTCAGGATGGAGAAGGCCTTATGATCAGTTCAGGAAGGGTGTTCCATAGGTGAGATGCAACAGAGGTGTTTGTGTGAAAAGTGACAAATGAGCAGACAGGACAGGCACCACTGTCACAGTGGATGTGGCAGTGGGGAGCAATGCAATAAAAAACAAAAGTAGACAGCTAGGGAGGGGTAGAGTTGTGAATGGCCCTGACAATAAGAAAAAGAAGCTTTAAGTTGATGTGAAACAGCTGGAGCCAGCAGAGGGATCCAGAAAGCAGCATGATACTGTTAGAAGTGTAAGCCAGCAAGATTATTTTAGCAGATGAGATTTGAATAGACTGGAGGGGGAAAAATGTGTATGGAAGGGAGGCCAGTGAGTAGGTGATTACAATAATTGGGATAGGAAATGATGGGGGCCTGAACAAAAAACAAAACAAAACAGATGGATCTTAGAAATGTTATGGGATGAAAAAGCAGCAAGATTTGGGTGTAGCCTAGTTGCAGAGGGTAAGACAGAAGGTGTCAACAACATCATCAATATTAAGGGCATGAGTGACATCAGGATCATTATGTTGTCAAACATGGCAAAGAACAGACAGAGTGGAAAGGATTTGGGAGAAAAGATCAGTTAGCTAGCAGCGAACCTTCCAGGAGGAGATGTCAGAGAGATAGGCCGAGATGTAGGATTAGATTGAATTAGACAGGTCAGAAGTAGAGAGGGAGATCTGTAAAGATGATAGTTTGAAATCACATGAATGACTGAGGTTAGATGTAAAGATTACACTTTTAAATTAGAAACTGTCACATTTTTATATATCAATTTTATTTTTTTAGGAGTTCAAATAAATTATGTTTTAAGTTTGAGATACTGAAAGTAAGCAACGTTTTAAGAATCGGTGCCACCCCCACTCTCCTCCCCAAAATGTACTATTGTAGAGACTTGATTAAAGATATAAAAGACAAAAAACAAATCAAGACCCCATCTTTAACAACAGTGAATAAATAAAGAATATCTATCATTAAATAAGACTGGTGTTTAACAGTCACATATAATTACTTGATATAGGACCACAGTCATTTAAAATATCTCCAGTATAATAATCTTCCATTTAGCATTATAGCAACGTACATACCTTCCAGAAGCTCAATTTGCTGATGAACTAATATCTGATCAATCTGTTATAGTGGTTAAAAAACAGTTTCAAATAGAAGTTAATAAATGAAAGTTATAATTAAATTTAAAAAATAAAATCTACAAGTATGTCAGCTTTTATTTTTCAAAGATTAGATTTCAGGATACAAAATTATGGATCAATTCATAATTATAACGTTAGATCATCTACATTAATTGTGCTACAGAAATGGTCTCTCACTCACACACGTGAACACCTGGGATGATCAAAAAGATCATTCAAACACTAAGATTTTAATTTTGTGAGCTGCTCTGTTGTGTGCTACATCTATGTGAAGATACTTGGAGGTGGAAAAGGAGAATGAATACTAATGCTCAGAAAAAGTACCACATTGAAAGTCATGAAGTTTGATGTGCTACTGATGACCATACTGTAATATAGGCCTTTGCCACACTATACTACTCTTACCTAGTATCACTATTTCTGATACAACAATATACAATAGAGCAGTACCCATTCTCATTTAATTTTAAATTCTTGGATAAGATTGTCAAATTGGGTGTCAATTAGTGGTGGACACTTGTTTGCTAAAACTGGGACTATGCAGTGTTCTTGCAGCCATGTTGGTAACAGGATATAAGAGAGACAAGGTGAGTGAGATAAAGCTTGTCTCTCTCCCCAAAAGAAATTGGTCCAAGGGTTAGTTTTTTAACCTCTGATCTAAATGTAAATGGCTCTGTATCGCCAATACAAATCGTGTAAGCCACTTGATTTCCCAAAGTAGATAAAAAGGTACTTAAATGCGCAGGTATCTATTAGCTTTGCATTTTCATGGGAGTTTAAAAAGGAGAAGAATATAGATACCTGACTTAGGTATTCTAATCCAGGTGGACAGTTGAGAGGGGGAGGAGGTGCTGGCATCCAAGCTGCCCCACTGGGCCCAGAAGGCTGATTTTGGACTGGAAGGCCCCCAGGTCCATATGGAGCTCCTGCTGGGTAACCCTGGAAGGCATTATTAGCTTGTCCTGGAGCATCTAGTTTGTAGAAAGAGAAACAAAACACAAAACACACACAATTCTGAAAATCAGATATTAAAAACATAGTTTCAACACATCAACAAATACACTTCTGAAGTTCTAGCATTTTTAACTATTGAGAGCCTCATAGTGAAACTACATTACATAATTAGGCTTGGCAGAAATCAACTTATTTTATAATTTCAACAATATTGACATTATAAACATTTTTCAATGATTAATAATTTACATTTTCACAGTTGTGCAAAATTATGGGTTGTAAGCTTTTTTTAATTTTTATCTATTTAAATTTTTGGCAGTTGTGGGAAGTTATGAGGAGGTTAGACACTTATTTTAATGGCAGTAGTTGCTAAGATTCAAAAGTTAAAGCTTTATAACCATTAAAACAAAATATACAGAGTAAATATCCTTAAAAAGAACTCCAATAAGTTCTCAAGCATTATTCTTACTCTGCCTATGTGTGCATTTCTATTATAATAGATGGAAATATTTTGCCATCAGTTTGTGTGCATAGGGTGAAATTGATGTTTAATGATAAAAATCTAATACTTTCAAGCTCACCCATAATTCAGTTCAATGATCCTCAACCTCTGAAAGTTGGAGAGCCACTACAACAGCAAAGTGAGTAGCCAGGAATCACAAAGCTGCAAACTGATGCCGTCACTCTGTTGTAACTTTCACATCATGATAATGAATTGCATCAACAGGTCATTATTTACCACTCCAACTCCCCAGTCAAACTTCGCAGTAATATTAAAGACACCGCTTAACTATTATTTTGTGGCTCTTTGACTGACACAGTTGCTCCTCTCTCCCAATCTTACTTCTGGCTGTTTGCAGCACATATAGGGCACTATACTCTCTCCTTTCTAAAAAGCTGCTTCTCTATCTCCCTCTGTCTTTCAGCACAGCAACAACCTGTATGAGTATCAGAGGGGTAGCTGTGTTAGTCTGGATCTGTAAAAAGCAACAGAGTCCTGTGGCACGTTACAGACTAACAGATGTATTGTAGCATAAGCTTTCATGGGTGAATACCCACTTTGTCAGACGCATGCATCAGTATAACCTGTATTAGTATAACTACATCCGTACAAGGGTCATTGTATGGCTTCAACTATATTGAATAAACAGGACTTACATGGAAGCCACTAGAGGATAGAACACTGACAAGGACTCAACAGACCTAGCTTCTATTCCCAGCACTGCCATTGGCCTGCCTGGGTGATCGTAGGCAAGTCACTTCACCTCCCTGCGCCTTAATTTCCCCATCAGTAAGATGGGGATGATACTAACTTCTTTGTAAAGAACTTCGATATCTACTGATGTAAAGTGCTACACAAGAGCTAGATATATTTATTATAATAAGACAAAATATCTGGAGCCAGATATTTTACACCCTTCATATTAATATGAAAACAAACCCCTCTCCCAAGTATACCAATTTCATATAGTGAGACATCTATAAATAATCTACAAATTAAATGTAATAAAAATGAAGCTGCTCATTTGATCTCATCATTACAATTTTAAAGTAATATACAGCGAATGAAAATAAAATAGATTTGAACATGGACAAGTATTTGATAAATGGCTGTAAGACTGCCATGTTGTGAAGAGCAATTTGAGAACTTTTAGAAAAAGATTTCTATAGTTACTTATCTGCACTTATTTTAGAGATAGTATGTGTCTATAAAAGTCAGTCTGAAGTTTTCCAGCATGCACTATAGTCCTAGATATTTAATTATTTTTGTCTAAATAGTGTCAAGAAGTTTGTCATACTGTAAATACATACACAGAAATAATTCAATAACTGCATCATGATTTTAGCTATATTACATGAACAGTCTCCCATTTATTTTATTTGCCCACACAGAACTCAGCATAAAATCAGATTCAACTCATGTCGTTCAACACTTAATATTGTGATAGGCCCACTAGATGGCGCACACAGTATATATTTATGTTCATGGATTAAAGATCTCTCTGTATCTGTAATCTAAATTCTACACTACCAGAGGAATGCGTTATCTATAGCAGTGCTGGTAGTATATAAAGATTTATTTATAAAGATAAAATTGAACAAATGTGTACAATGTCCATGGAAGTTATATCTAAGAACTAAAGAAGATTCAAATTTAGCATGAATACAATATCGAGCTGGTACAAGTTTCTCCACCTACTGAAAGTAAAAAGTTTAAGCTTCCTCCTCTAGAATTATACTGAAACTATGAAGGATGTTCATGCAGAGTTATTCACGCACTCTACCGTTTGCAAGAGATATTACCATAAACACAGCCTTAGTAGCAGCTGATCCACCCAAATGTTAGCTTTTTATAAATGTTAGCTTTTTATAGGACTTGAAAAGGGCATCTTTTCCAGTGAAACTGTGGACTACATTACAGCTAATAGCAAGTAATTACAATCTATAGAGAAGATTCTTAGCTGGTGTACTTAATATCAGGCTCAAACAGTGAAAGAGCAAACTACATTGATCTCAAAATTTAATCTTTCTTGTTCTAAAAAGAATAAACTTTTTTGAGTTTCCACAATGCACAATCATTATTCTTTGCCAAGTGCTGACAATGTTTACAGAACTTGAGAGTAGGGCTGCTCTGCCACAAAGTGCATACAATCCAAAAGACAAGCAGGACAGGCCAATACAGAACAAATATAACGCAATATTTAAGACATACAAGATATCACTGAGTGTGAAGGTTCAAGTTAGAGGCTTTCTTACATTTAAAAAAGCAAAATAAAAATGTCAAACATTCATATTTCAGCAAATTATTACTTAAAGGGTTATTTGAAGTGGTGTGTTCTGGGGAAAAGATCTGAATGTAGAGAGGGAGGTCACTCAGCTGAGAGGGAGAGAGAAAAAGTTTTAAGCTTCTGTGACAGTCTGGAAGAAGGGGCAACACAGTGGAAAAAATAATGGGGGGAATTCAGATTGGAGGCACATAAGACAGAAACAGTAACAGAGATGGAGACTATAACTTCTCCAGTTTTAAATCCAGTTCTGAATTGCTAAAGAAAATGAGTAAAATATTTTTATTTTAAAAGAGACTATTGACTGAGATGTAGAGTTCAAAAGCAAAGAGCTACCATGCATGCTACTTCTGCAACTGCACTATCTTCCTTGCCATTGCCCCCACAACACAGTTTTCCTGCAGACAGGAGATTTTCTGACTATTTAATTTTCCTTTATAGGTAGCATGTTACCACAGTAATACTAAATAAAGGAAAGAACAATCAAGCTTTTCTACAAAAAAAAAAAAAGTCTAAACATTTCATCCCGGAAAATTAATAGCAGGGGAATTATTTCACAGGTGGTTGCCAAGTTGGAACACAAACAAATTTTTTCTGGGGACAAAACAGATCAGTGAATTTGTATGTCATATCATAATCAAATAACTTACTTTGGAAAGGATACTGAGGATATCCATAAGGAACTTGATTTCCTGCATAACCTGGAGGGTAAGCGGAATTTGGAAATTCAGCAGCTTTATTTGCTGGAACAAAGAAACAAATATTCATTTTTTTTTTGTTTTGTCAAATTAAAAAACAAATCTATAAAATGAACTTATTTCTTTTTAGATAAGATCTATATGAAAATTAGGCATTGACAAGTTTGCTGTATTTAAACAACATGAAATTCCCTTAAAAACAGAAGGTTTGTTTTAAAAAAACACTAATGAGAAATTTTACATTATGAAAGAATCAGAACAATTTAGATGTAGTCAAATCCCAAAAGTGCTGAAAGGAAACAGGTGCTATAAACTGTATCTAGCTGGGAGGTTAGTTAATTCTTATTTCATATCAGCAACTTCCTTATCTGCTTCTCTTGTAATATTCAAAATAGAAAGTTCTTGGTACCATTCTAACTCAAACAATTACTTGTGAACACAAGCCAGCATTCTCCTCCATAGAGAAGGAGAATTAAATAATTCTCCTCATTCACTTTGGTATATTTTTTTCTCACTTAATTAACAATCAGCTTTACAGGTTCAAGGTCCTTGAGATTTTTTTTTAAATAGTTCCTGCTCCTGCCTTGTATCATTTAACTCACAAGGTACCCATTATCTGCTCATCCAGATAACTTAGGCCTGGTAAGTACTTATGCTGATCAATGCAGTTGACATGTGGCTATGTGTCATAAGGATGTTAAGAAGGATTTAAACATCTGTGTTGAAACTCATTTATTCTAAGAATACTTCCCACGACTACTATAGTAATATATATTGCTAATTCAGCTGTTTAGTTTAGACTCCTGTAAGTGATCCACATATTAGAAGACATTTAACCAATGTTAATGAAATATTTTACTCACGTAGTTCCATGGCTCTGTTTACAAGTGTGTCTGCAAAATAAGACATTTGTTTCATGCTTTGAAAACAGAAAAAGCCCTGTTACACAAAACTCACATTTATGGTTTTCTATTTATAGGTAATTAGCCAAGAATACCTTCAGACTATGTATAGAAAGGGAAAGGGTACAATTTTTTCAATCTTCTTAGCTTAATCGATTTAAGTATGAAGAGGGCTTTTCAATTATGTTTAAGGCACAGACTGACATGACTGACGCAGTGTTAGCTGGCTATCTGGCAGCAAAGGGTCAGCCTAAGTTATAATACAGCCAGCTAGCATGAAAAAGAAGGAAGAAAAAAAATCCAGACATCTGTATCATCCTGCTGCTCCTGTGACCAAATTTCAATAAAATTGCTAATGAGGAGGAGAGACTAGGAAATGAGTAGAAATGTTTGAAGTATGAATAAAATGGGAAAAACCCCATTTATATTTGGCCCTGCTTCAGCATAGGAGGATGGACTAGTTGACCTCTCAAGGTCCCTTCCAGACCTATATTTCTATGCTTCTGTTTTTTTCAGATAAGAACATAAGAATGGCCCTACTGGGTCAGACCAAAAGTCCATCTAGCCCAGTACTCTGTGTTCCGACAGTGGCCAGAGGGAATGAACAGAACAGGTAATCAAGTGATCCACCCCCCTGGCAAACAGAGGCTAGGGACACCATTCCCACCCATCGTGGCTAATAGCTATTAATGGACCTATCCTCCATGAATTTATCTAATTTCTTTTTTGAACCATGTTACGGTCTTGGCCTTCACAACATCCTCTGGCAAGGAGTTCCGTAGGTTGACTGTGCATTGTGTGAAGAAATACTAAGAAATGATATACAATGAAGGAGGAAATTCCTGCCTGATTGAATCCACAGATAAAGAATCCATTCTAGTAAAAAGGGTGGAGAGCTGCAGGAAATTTGTAAAACCTTTCTACTGTTAGATAAAATATTACTGGATTTAATGGTAGTCCCTCTCATAAGTATAGGGAATACATAATCAAACAGGCAATAACTTACCTTTCAGTGAAAGACAATGGAAACTTTAATTACATCCACTGTAACTTTAAAGGGAGGTAAATATCATGTTTTGTACAAAAAAAAAAAAGGAATTCTTTCAACAGAATTAATATAACAAAAAAGTTTCAGCAAATAGAATTCCACTACTGTGAATGAACCAGGCATGCATAAACACTTCACAATTTGTAATAGTACTGATACTAATCTTTCTATCACATAAGCCACTTTATGAACTTTGGACTTGTGATGTAAATTGTAATAGCGACTTTATTCCAGTATTTATATGTCCCTTATCCTCATGGTATCCAAAATCATAATAGTAAAGAGCATTACATAATCTTGGTATCTTGGCACTGGGGTTCCCCAGGTAAAGGGAGGCTGCTGGAGCAGGGTGGCTGCTAGAATATAGATATTCAGGCCTGCCTGTAAAGGCTTATACTTCAAGAACTTTGGTGCATTTTTATCATTTAGCTAGTTACAATGGTATAAAAACAAAGCATCAATATCACAGTCCGCCTGTGTATGGGCCTTCTCTCATTAGCATAGTCTGAAGCCTTCTTCTTAGGCTAAGGCCTTTGGCTAAGCAGCTGGGGAAGTCATAAGCTGGGAAGCGTACAGTCACATCCTCAGATTCCAAACCAATCACATTAAAATAAGGTGGTATTGGGCTGTTAGGAATACAATCGGGTCCTGATAGTGCCTATCACCACCAGATAAAGATGGTTAAGGAAAACTTAATTTGATAGCATCCTGTCTGGCAAGAAATCACTTATCATTGGTTATGAAATGTTAATTTCTGTACTATTTTTTGTTTATGGCCCCCATTTTTCTATTGTTAATCTGTCTGGTTCTCTAATTGTTTCTATCCGCTCTATAATTAATTTTGCTAGGTGTAAGTTAATTAGGATAGCGGGATATAATTGGTTAGAGAATTATGTTACAATATGTTAGGATTGATTAGTTAAATTTCAGTAAAATGATTGGTTAAGGTATAGCTGAGAATATTACTATATAAACTAGAGTCAAACAAGAAGTGGGGGGAAGGGAAATTGAAAACATGTTTGCTAAGGGGGACACTGGGTAAACGCTCTGCGGTGTCAGAGCTGCATGACAAGAACTAGGGAAGTGAGAGAGTGAAGGGAAATCCCTCTAACAGTGGGTATGAAAAAGAGAAGAAAAGGAATTCCACAAGCACCTATTCACTAACTAGACTCCTTCAAGAAAAACACTGTTACTGAAGGAGAGGGTCTGCAGCAATGCACCTCTCTCTCTCTTTCTCTCCAGGGTTCCATTTTGCTCAAAGAAGCAGTATCCATTCATCTAGACAAAGCACCAAGTGCTACTGTTTGAGCTGGAATCCAGACAGAGGACTTGAGTCTCCACTGCCTTGCACAATGTGTAGTCTTTGACACTTGTATAAAACAAGTGTAAAAGTGCTTCCACTTTGCACAGGTGTAAACTAGCAACATGGAAGGCAGAGATTCAGAGCAAGCAAGTGCTACTCAGTGAGATTCCTCATAGTCCTGGTGACAACAAGCACCTGATGAATAATTAGATTATTTTTTCCCGGCATTTCAGAAGTCCCTCTGGTCTTTGTAGTTAACCACACTACCACTTTCTTCAATGACACATTAATTACTTTTGTTGCTGTTAGTGTTGAACCATCGATTAAGCAGGAGATGATATAAGATCCATGTAGTAACTCAGAACTACACGTATATCTTGAGAAAGTTTAACAGCTAGTTTGTTTCTTCTCCTCCAAAAATTAAATATCTCTAGACAGTCTGCACCTGGATGAAACTGAACCCAGGCAAAAAAGACACAGTGTTTCTAGAAAAGGGACTATTTTGCATAGTGTTAGGTACGTGTCACCACTGTTCTTGTGAGAAAACAGTGTAGGCGACTAACTCCAGGAGAGGATTCCTGAATGTGGACCCCAAGCTGAGACAGGGTGCCTCCCTTCAACCTCTAGACTTAGGCACTTAACTCTCAGACTTAGGTGATAACCCTTCCGTCAGCATTCACTATTGGCAAGCTTAGGTGGCTTTCATTCTTAGATGCCTCTCTCTCCCCCATGCACTGTATAGGGACGTAGATGCCTAACTCAGGGTTTGTAGATTCCACTGGGTGGCTAGGCACCATAACTGAGAAAAATGCCAACTTCCACTTGAGGCTGTCTGGAAGACTGTGTCTAATCCTATCAGAGACAAATCTGGCTATAGAACCCTATACTTCTGTGACCTCTAGGCTCAATATTGTAACTCAATCTGGGAATTAAGTCATATAACTTTATTAAAACAACCAATCAAATAAGAATACGAAAAAGTTTTAACAGGTACAAAGTGAAACAGACCATTTGCTTAAAAAAATAAATAAATAAAACAGGTCACCATGAACACATGACCCTGGTGCTCCATTTCCTTTTTTACACTGACTCCCAAGAGAACAGAGTCCCTCCTCATGATCTTAATATTCAAATCTCCATAAGATCAGCCCTCGCTGCCTAAATGATCATCCCTCTTTCCATACCCAGGGCCTCCATCAACAGCTGTTAGAGATGTAACTGTTCTGTGACTAGAGGAAGTCAATTTATGGCTACTAAACATGTGAAATTTTGAATTTTATTTCACCACTTCCAGTTCATTAAGGAACCTGCAAAACTAATCCAGAACAGGTGGGTTAATCATAAATAACTAACCCATTTTCTTTGAATCTTAACATACTGCTTTGAGTCAGCTAAGAGGATGGATACTATTTTCTAGATAGTGAATAAGAGATTAGTATACATATTCGAAAAAAATATTTGAAGTATAGTAAATATTGTAACATGAATGCCACAGATAAATATGAAGTCAGTAACCTAGGATATGACTTCTCTTCTGTCCAAAGATATGAATCTTCTTAGTTCAGGCTCATGTGTGCTTAGCACTCAAAATTAAAACAAGATAGGTCTGATGCACAGGCGTTTAAATCCTGCTGTCCAATAAATTTCTGCTTTCTACCATTATCCAGCTTGTCAGAGAGGTATTAGCAAATCTCCCTCTCTCCCTTGAAGTGTTTTTTTAGTTAGAGAGGGCTGTTGCTAAGAAACAGACTGGCTCTAATCAAGTCCTGCCTAACAAGCGGAACTGGCAGAACAACATGCCCTTCTGCTTCCCCATGCAAATTGAAATCTCAGCCTTTGACATATCAAGACACCTGTTTAGTTCCATTGTCTTACTCAAGCAGAAACATTATTGATGTAATGGTCAGCATCAATTAGTACCAATATTGTTCTCCTGCCACTGGAGGGATCCACACTTCCAGTACTTAATTATATTTCCAGTAGAGAGATTAGCCCAAATGCCTCAGGGACATTCAAAACATTTCCAGGAACAGTGGAGGAAACAACTGCTTTAAGAGAAATCAGAAGAATGGGATGGTATTATTTTTAGTGTACCATTAAATTTATCAAACAGAGAAATAATACATTCTTTTCTTCATTTCCTATGCATGAACTGTACTTGAAAAATACAAAAACAAAAAAAAATCTTTCAGCTAAAGACGAATGTTTTATCATTATTATGTACACAGATTCAGGATTTCAGTTATCCTTGTGTGAGTCACGAGATGCACTCTCTAGGTTGACAATAACAAACATAAGATCAGAATCTAACCCTAGATGTATGCAGTCAGGTGCACTACAGGATTTTTCCATGGGTGGCGTATCTAATAGGCAGGGGAAGGCTGTGCCTCCCCAAACAGCCTCATCTGACCCCACCCATACTCCATCCAGAGGCTCCCTCCCCTCTTGCTGCTAGTTGGCCCCAGGCCCTAGCCCACCAGGCAGGCTGCTCCTCTTCTAGGAAGGGAAGCCGGCTGGGGCTGGGGCTGGGGCTGGGGCTGGGTCTAGAGCGGATGGGACTTGGGGTAGCTGGGGCTGCCCAGTGCTGGGGGGCCCCTGGCACTGGAGCTGCACCGCCCAGTGCTCCAGGGCTGGGGTGGATGAGGGACCACATGGGGGCCATTAGAGGTGATATATATGGGTATGGGGTGTTTGCTGGGAATGTACACAACACTTGGGGACACAATTGCACCAGCATCTGGCACAGTTACACTCATCTACATGCTGCCATTGGGACTATGGTGTACGAACGGATCTGTGGAACTCATTGCTGCGCACAATTGAATCAGTGCATACTACCCATTCCATATAAAGTGGTCGAGCTGGTTTGGACAATACCCCATTTTTCTGTTAATATCCAGTAGATTCATGATATGGACAAAAGCATACGAAGATTGCAGGAGCAGAGCTCACTGCAACTCCCAACAACTGGACACATTTAAAATATACACTTAAGGGTGGCATTCACAGGATTTTAACAGTGTCAAAGGAGGAGAAGCAGTGTTTTTAGTGGTGGCCAGGATGTTGGACTATACTGCAGTGGTCAGGACTCTCGGTATTGCTGTGGATTATTATGGCAGCTGGAGTATTGTTAAGTATACTTGTGTTACGTTACATATGGAAACAGTCAAGAGGGGCACAACTCTCTAAAGAACAGCTATTAATTATAACCTATCAGTAATGTGGTAAGCCCTCCCTGCCAGCGCACCAGACAACTTCTCCAGCCCACTGTAATGGGAAGTCTGGAACACTAATTGGAATAGGTGTGATATGCCCATACAAGAGAAGGTGCAGGGTGTTGTACTACACAAAGGGTAGTGGGACAGATGGAGCATCAACATATTTCACCTTGATACCTGGTCCTATCAGGAAATGTGTCGCAATATGTCCTATGCCTTTCCAGGGATACCTGGGCAGGCGGATCTCAAAAGAAAAAGAAAGGGGTGGAGTGTTAGATTATAGATATTCAGGCCTGCCTGTGAAGGCCTCTACTTTAAGAACTTAAGTGGACTTTTTATCACTTAGCTAGTTACAGGAGTAGAAAAACAAAGAATCAAAATCACAGTCCACCTGTATATGGGCCTTCTCTCACTAGGATAGTCTGAGGCCTTGCTCTTAGGCTAAGCAGCAAGGGGAGCCATAAGCTGAGAAGCGTACTGTCACATCCTCACATTCCACACCAGTCACATTGAAATATGGTGGTATTGGGCTGTTAGGAATACAATCGGGTCCTGATAGTGCCTATCACCACCAGATGAAGATAGTTAAAGTTTGATAGCATCCTGTCTGGAAAAAAATCACTTATCATTGGTTGTGAAATGTTCATTTCTGTACTGTTTTATCAGAGGTGTAGCGAGCGCTCTCCGTACCCTCCGACCGGAGGGGGCCCGGCAAGGAAGGGGGCCCCTAAAAGTGGCAAAAAAAATGTAAGGTATAACTAGGTAAGTGACATTTATTGACGCTATTGCACAATCCATGTCGGTTTTACTGACAAAACTGTGAAGTCGTTATGATACATCATAACGCTATTGGCTACATCAGTTGTCTGTAGGTCAGTTTCGAATTTTAGTTGGACCCATTCAAAGAATGTGTATTTGCGTTCATAATGGCGGTTGGCAGATAAATGTTATTAATTTAGTTGTTTAGTTTTTTATCGTTTCCAACGCAGAAGCGTGCTTTGTGATGTCTAAGAGAATGTATAAGAGCGGAGCTAGTAAACAAAAGGCGGCAAAAGATGCCGAGAAGGAACTTGAGAAAATTCCAAAGCTGTCAATGTATTTTGTGCTGCAATCCAACGTACAGGTACAGGCACATGAAACGGACAGCGCTAGCAGCGACAAATCATATCCAGAAGTATCCAGAAGTGCTTCAAGTGAGGTCGAAGGTGAAGCCAGTTGTTCTACCAAACAAACTGTGACAGATATTCCAGCTGCTGCCGGGAAAGAAGTATCTGAATCTGAACCACTGACTGATGATCCAGGAGATTGGCCGTCTATAATATCGGATAGACAAGTGTGTGACGTTGCACGTGGCCCACCGCAGCAGAATGAAAGTTACGAATTTCCATTTAAAGATGAAAGACGAAGGTTCACAAGTACTCATTTCTATCGAACCATGGCAAATGGCGAGAAAATAAGACGTTCATCGTTAATGTACTCAGTTCAGAAAGATGCCATTTTTTGTTTTTGTTGTAAATTATTTGGTACTGGCGACATACCGCTACGTCGTGGAACATCTGCTTGGAAAGCACTGTCAAAAAGACTTCAGCAGCATGAAACAGGCAAAGGTCATCAAGACTGTATGGTGAAATGGTTTGACCTTCGGTCAGGCATAGTAAACTCTATATCTATTGACCAACTCGAATTGCAGGCTTTTCTGAAAGAAAGAGATTTCTGGAGAAATGTTGTCAAATGCATGGTTGATGTCGTTATTTTCTTGTCTGAAAGAAACTTGGCATTTCGAGGAAGTAATGAAAAGCTCAGCGATCCTTCGAATGGCAACTTTTTGGGACTGTTTGAATTGCTTGCAAAGTATGATACTGTCCTCAGCGAACTTTTACAGAGGATTAAGAAGGCAGAGACACATGTTCAGTACCTCAGTCCATAGATCCAAAACGAGCTGATTCAACTTGTTGCCAGTAACATTCAAGAGGCCAACATAGCGCAGCTTAAAAAAGCAAAATATTATTCAGTTATTTTGGACTGTACTCCCAACGTGTCACATGAAGAACAGATGTCTGTGGTGTTACGCTTTGTTGAATGCAACGGTGAAGATGGTGTCAATATTCGTGAAGCGTTTGTTGGTTTTCTTAATGTTCATGATACAACTGGCGAGGGCTTATTGGAAGCGTTTCTTGAAAAGGCAAACAACTTAGGACATGAGAGGCCAAGCTTATGATAACAGCACAAATATGAGAGGAAAGAATAAAGGAGTTCAAGCCTGCATGCTAGAAATAAATGACCGTGCCTTGTATGTACCATCTGGAGCTCACACTTGGAATCTTGTGATCTCAGACGCGGCAAAGTCATCAAAATATGCCATTGACTTTTTCAGTCTGATTAACAGAATATACGTTATCTTTTCTTCTTCACCTTCACGTTCGGATATACTTCAAGAACATATGCCAATATCTGTTAAAGGGTTATCGGACACTCGTTGGGAGTCGAGAATTGATGCTGTGAAGCCATTGCGCTATCACCTTGAAGAATTGTGCAATGCTTTGTCATCTTTGCGAGAATATGCGCTCAAAAAGAAAGATGGCAATACAGCAACAGAAGCCGGTGTGCTTTTAGACCATGTTACTATGTGGCCTTTTGTTCTGACTGTGTACACGTGGTACGATATACTATTTCACGTCAATAAAACCAGCAAATTAATTCAGTCACCAGATGTGTCAATTGACGTACTACAGGCAGAAGTCAGTGCTACAATGAAGTTTTTGGAAGACTATCGAAATACAGGATATAACTCTGTGGTCACAAATGCACGTGAAATAGCAGAGCATATAGGTATTGAGCAGGTGTTTCCAGAAACCAGGGTGCGACGTAAGAAGAGAATGTTTGATTACGAATGTGTTGATGATTCGAGTAGTCTTTCTGCCGAAGAAAAATTCAAATCGCAGTTCTTTCTTGTTCTCACTGATCAGGCCATATCTTCTGTTTCGTCGCGATTTGACCAACTCGTGGAGCGGTATAAGTTGCTTGGATTTCTGTACAATGCTAACAGCCTGAAGCAGTGTCACAGAGAAAATGAACTGGAGAATCACAGCAAAAATTTTGAAAGAAAAATGGGAGACATTGATGCCAACGAACTCTTAATGGAATTGACTCGTTTTATTTGTGTCATCGAGAAAGAGAGAGGGCTTGTCACAGCAAACAATTTTTTAACGTACGTATACAAGAACAGCCTTCAGGAGATATATCCGAATCTTTGCATTTGCATTAGAATTCTTCTGACCACACCAGTTACTGTCGCTGGTGTTGAAAGGAGCTTCAGCAGAATGAAACTGATCAAGAATATCCTGCGCTCAACCATGACAGATGACAGGCTTTCTGCGCTTGCAGTTATCTCAATCGAAAACAAGATTGCCAGATCTCTGGACTATGATGCATTGGTTAACCAATTTGCGGAGAACAAGGCTCGAAAGAAGCGCTTTGCGTAAATACGGAATACATGTACACTGTAGGCCTATGTATACATAATATGAACCCTGTATATTGTATAAAATAAATACCGCATTCCAGTTTCAGCATTGTAAGGGGCCCCGAACATATGTTCGGAGGGGGCCACATTCTTTGTTGCTACGGCCCTGTGTTTTATCTTTATGGCCCCCACTTTTCTATTGTTTATCTGGTTCTCTAATTGTTTATATCCGCTGTATAATTAATTTTGCTAGATGTAAGTTAATTAGGGTAGTGGGATATAATTGGTTAGAGAATTATGTTACAATATATTAGGATTGGTTAGTTAAATTTCAGTAAAATGATTGGTTAAGGTATAGCTGAGAGTATTATTATATAAACTAGGGTCAAACAGGGAGTGAGGGGAAGGGAAATTGAAATTATGTTTGCTAAGGAGAACACTGGGTAAATGCTCTGCGCGTTCAGAGCTGGGAACGGAACACTGGGGAACACTCTATGAGTGTATAGAGATACGCCTGACTGGTGTGAAGGGCTTCGGAATATGCTTGCTTGGAAACTAAACCCAATAAACATCGCATTGTCTGCGCTTAGGACTTCTGGTCTTCTGCTGCTTGCTGTCTGCATGACAAGAACCCGGGAAGTGGGAAGGTGAAGGGAAATCCCTCTAACAGTGGATATGATTTTTCTATTTTGTTTTGAATATAATTTAAGGCAACTGTCATCTCTCTTCATGATGAGATCTAAGCAGCTTTCTCTCTTTCTGGTTATGTCACAGAAAATACTGACACAAGCATATTTGCTTAGGCCCAGAAAAGTAATAACAATATGCCCAGCCCCATAGAAATAGCAGGCATTAAGGCAAACCATTCCTTGGAGAGTTTACAGTGTAGAAAGCGGACCTACAAAAACAAGTTGCTCCAGGGGATCCGGAAAGTTTACCTTAGATACCTGGGAGTGACTTTGTTTCTTGTTCCACACACATTATGTCAGATCGGTGATTCTCAAACTTTTGTATTGGTGATCCTGTTCACACAGCAAGCCTATGAGTACAACACCCTCCCCTTATAAATTAAAAAACACATTTTTTCATATTTAACACTATTATAAACGCTGGAGGGGAAGCAGTTTGGGGTGGAGTCTGACAGCTCACGATCCCCTAAGTAATAACCTTGTGACCCCCCTGAGAGGTCACAGCCCCCAGTTCCCAAACCCCCAGGTTAGATTGTTTATATAGATCCTCAACTTCTGCCACTACTGCTGACAAGCCAGCACATTTCAGCACATTAAATTAACATGAAAATCAAAAGGATAATAATTAAATAATCAAGATGGGCACTTCAAAAACCTCTGGTCCCTGCACAAGCAAGCAAACAACTATTAAAAAAAATATATAGATGCCCCCAAAAGAGTGAAACATCCAAAGGAAATATCTTATAATCCTGTCACAAACAAACAGACAGACCAGGATTAATTCCTCTTTTACCTGTAAAGGATTAAGAAGTTCACCTAGCCTAGCTGACACCTGACCAGAGGAACCAATGGGGGGACAAGATGTTTTCAAAGAGGGAGGAGGGAAATCAGTCTTTCGTATGTTCAGAAAAGTTTGTGCCGGAGTGAAGGATCCAGGAATCAGGCATCCAACATTTCTTAAAGTAGTAAGTGTTTAGAGAAGGAATGTATTAGATTATGTTTATGTTCTTTTGTGACTTAATTTTTGCATAGTAGGAGAATCAAATTGGGTGTCTTTGTGTAACTAAGGTTTATGCCCAGAGAGACATCCTCTGTGTTTTAGCAGCAAAGAATCCTGTGGCACCTTATAGACTAACAGACGTTTTGGAGCATGAGCTTTCGTGGGTGAATACTCACTTCGTCGGATGCATCCGAAAGCTCATGCTCCAAAACGTCTGTTAGTCTATAAGGTGCCACAGGATTCTTTGCTGCTTTTACAGATCCAGACTAACATGGCTACCCCTCCGATACTTGACATCTCTGTGTTTCGAATCTGTTGTCTGTGAGAGTAGTCTGCATGCTAATCTCACAGAGGTATTTCTTTTATCCTTTTTTTCTTTAATTAAAAGTCTTCTTTTAAAGAACCTGATTGATTTTTCCGTGTTTTAAGATCCAAGGGTTTTTTGGGTCTAGGCTCACCAGGAATTGATGGGATATGAATCAGTCTCAATCCTGCCAGGAAAAGTGGGATAAAGACTGGGGAAACATTTGGGGGGAAGACAGAGTTTCCAAATGACTCTCCCATAAACGTTTGTTTAAACTATTTGGTGGTGGCAGCAACTAGATCTAAGCTGGTAAATAAGCTTAGGGGTTATCTCATGCAGGTCCTCACATCTGTACCCTAAAGTTCAGAGTGGGGATGACACCTTGACACGTTCCCACCAATGTCTCTGCATAGAAACCTGTGATGAGAGAAAGCTGAAACACCAAACTGCCCAGTTTTACAGTGTAGCTGTAGCCATGTTGGTCCCAGGTAGGGTGACCAGATGTCCCGATTTTATAGGGACAGTCCCAATTTTGGAGTCTTTTTCTTATATAGGCTCTTACTACCACCCACCCCTTCCCGATTTTTCACATTTGCTGTCTGGTCACCCTAGTCCCAGGATATTAGGGCCACAAGATGGGTGGAGTAATATGGCCCAATAACAGATATTACCTCACCCTCTCTGTCTCAGCTTTACAGAGTAAAACTAAGACCAGATTTTTTGTAAATATATATTGTGACACTTCGTATCCCATGTGGAACCCTGCCCTGTACCCGGTAGTCCTCATTTTTATATGGTTCTGATATATTTTGTACAAAGTATATTTTCTGAGATTTCATTTGAAAACTTACAATCTGCTGAATATTATCATCTTGCTGAAATATGTGTAACAACACTGCATGTAAAATTGTGACATTTTACTATATGATTGTTACTGAAATATGTTGTCGTTCTGGGTCATGTCCACAAACCAATTTCTCAGCAACAAAGAAACTCTAGCATGCCAGCAAGATACTAACAGGACATTATCCTCTTAACTGTCCATTCTTCAGCATCAGGAAGGTGTAAATAAGAAATTTACATTGAATCACAGGAACATTTCAACCCTTACATCCACAAGCGACTACAGGTTGCCTACACCCCAGCAGGGGGTAATCTTCCAAGAGGGGAGAGAGTATGAGAATGAGAGACCATAACCTCCACCCCACTTCTCTTCCTCCCATCTCTCTGATTATGACATCAACAACTTTAAAAGAACTGAACAAAGGTTGGAGTGGTCCCAAGCTGGAAGGAGATCCAGTCTGCACTATGAGCTTATGCTGAGAGAGACATTTTGCTTTTAAATTCATTATTAACTTGCATTTTTATCTTTTTAGTTCTTTTGTAACCAATCCTGACTCATATGCATGTATACTTATAATCACTTAAAATCTATCTTCTGTAGTTAATAACTTATCTTATTGTTTAATCGTAACTAGTATGTATTTGGATTAAAGAATGTGGGAAACTCCATTTGAGATGGAAAGGCTGGTGCACCTTTCATGAAACGACAGATGTATTATGAGCTTGTACTGTCCAGGAGGGACATTTCTGGGGAACCTTGTACTATTAAATTTCATCCCATTTCTATTACTCTAGTTTTCTAGATCATCTAGCTAATCTTGTATGATATTCCAGTCCTCCTCTGTGACTTTGTGTCAGCTGCAAATTTTATTACCACACTCCCACTTTTTGTGTCAAGCTCATTAATAAAAATGTTAAATAAGATAGGTCCCAAGACCAAACCCTAAGGAACTCCACTAGTAATATCCCTCCAACCTGACAGCTTGGTCTGCAGCCTTTCCCTACAATTTTTTGCCTCTTGCTTAGGATGCAGGCTTCAGACAATTCCTGCAACTTTGAATTGAAGTTAATTCCAAGCCTCCTCCACATTCAAATCTTTGAGTTCTTCAGTCCAGTCCACTTCCTCAACTACCATATATACTCATTCATAAGCTGAATACTTTTGGTAAAAATGTGATGCATCAAAGAGTAGAGGTTGGCTTATAAACGGGTCAACACCAAAATTTGATGATTTTAAACGCTATGGAATCATTGAATTGAATGCCTAATACATTGTTGTTTTGTTTACCTGGAGCGTCTGCAGACATGGAGCCCCTCAGCTCCCTCTGGCCGCGGTTCACTCTTCCCACCCAATGGGAGCACTCCCATTGACTGAGAACGGCGAACCGCGGCCACAGGGAGCTGAGGGGCTCCACGCCTGCAGACGCTCCAGGTAAACAAAACGTCTTGACCTGCCAATGGCTTACTCTGATGGCTGGGAGCCAAAGTTTGCCAATACCTGAAATACAGGGCCGGCTTATGAAAGGGTCATACAGTTTTTGGTATTTTTACCTAACCATCTTGGGGGGGCGGGTCAACTTATAAACAAATGGGCTAATGAACAAGTATATATGGTAATTCTGTTAATTTTTAAAGTTCACCCTTTTGAAATTAAGGACCTCGTTGCAAATCTATTTTTCTTTATCGTTCCATTTAGTTTAAACTGAATTAGCTCATAATCACTCAGACCAAGATTTTCTCCTATAACCAGCTCTTCCATGAGGTCCTCACTACTCACCAATACCAAATCTAAAAACAGCATCACCTCTTGTTCGTTCGGCAACTAGTTGTAAAGGAATCTGGAAGCTATCACATCCAGGAAAAATTGGGCCCTACTATTATTAGCAGCACTTGTCCTCTAGTCTAAATCTGGAAAGTTAAAGTCTCCCATAAACACACAATTCCCAGTAGTATTTATTTCATTAAAAACATTAAAGAGGTCTCCATGCATATCCAAATCAGATTCTGGGGTCTATAACATACACCAAGCATTATCCTAGGGGAACCTCTGGCAGCTTTCTTCCCCAAAGTGATTTTGACCCAGACAGACTCTTTTTTATCCATTCCATCACTTCTCATTTCTTTATAGGCTACCTCCTCATTAATATACAATGCTACTCCACCATCTTTATCTTTATTTCTGCTTTTCCTGAACAGCACATGCCCATCAATTCTCATACTCCAGTCATGACTACTATTCCACCATGTTTCTGTTAACCCTATAATTAGGGCCCTATCAAATTCACAGTGCATTTTGGTCAATTTCACGGTCAAGCTATTTTAAAAATTGTAAATTTCATATCAGCTGTTTAAATCTGAAGTTTCACAGTGTTGTAACTGTAGGGGTCCCAATTCAACAAGGAGCTGTTGGAGGGAGTTGCAAGGTTATTGTGTGTGTGTGGAGGGGGGTTGTGATACTGCTACCCTTACTTCTGAATTGCTGCTGCTGGCAGCCCTGCCTTCAGAGCAGGGCAGCTGGAGAGTAGTGTCTGCTGGCTGGGATCCCAGCTCTGAAGGCAGAGCCGTTGTTAGCAGCAGCACAGAAGGATAGCATGGTACAGTATTGCCACGCTTACTTCTGCGCTGCTGCTGGTGGGGCACTGCCTTCAGAGCGGGGTGCCTGGCCAACAGCCGCTGCACTTCAGCCCCCCCAGCTCTGAAGGTAGTACAAAGGTAAGGATGGCAATACTGTGACCCTCCTAAAATAACCTCGTTACCCCTACAACTCCCTATTGGGTCATGTAAAGGCAAAATCCCAACTCTGTCACTCTGTGCTGAAATGGGGCCTGCAAAGATTTAAAAAATTAATACTTGCCACTCCAGGCTTGTATTAAACTCCAAAGGTTACAGCTTTTCCCTGACCTTGGCTTGGTAAACACTGCCACCAACCAAATGCAACAACCCCTCCCTTTGAACACAGGAAGAAGCACTTGGGAATTCCTCCCTGTGGAGTACCCTCAAGCCCTTTCACATCTCATCTGGAGAAGAGCTGAGAAAGAAAACAAAGGAAATTAGCTTTGGCTAACAGCTACTTAAACAACGTGCAAAAACCTCTTAGGACACCAACAATCCAATCCTGTTCTTAAAAAAGGTAAATTTTATTAAACACAAAAAGTAAAAAAATACATCTGGAATTTAGGCTTTTGCTAGATTTTAAAAAAGCAATTCCAAAAATCAACCACCCAAACTAGTTTTCTTGGGGGTTCAACTTAAAGGTTACAAACAAACAAAAGCATCTGGAGTTAGCACAGAGAAGATCCACAAGCCAAAATACAGAAAATAAACTTGATTGCGTCCAGCTAAACAGCCTTAATTTATTTAACTTATTTGGAGGGTTCCAAATATGAATTCTAGGTATGATCTGATGAATTTTCATACCTGGTTCAAGCCTTACACAACACTCCTACTTACAGCATTGCTGCTCCCACGGCCACCTGGAGGGCGGGAGGGGGCAAGTGGGGCAATTTGCCCCAGGCCCCACAGGGGCCCCCACGAGAGTTTTTTGGGGCCCCTGGCTCTCCGGGGCCCCAGAAAAGTCTCGCGGGGGCCGGGCCCCCGGAGCTTCTTTCGCTCCAGGTCTTCAGCGGTAGGGAGTCCTTGTGATACTGCTACCCTTACTTCTGCACTGCTGCTGCTGGCAGCCCTGCCTTCAGAGCAGGGCAGCTGGAGAGTGGTGTCTGCTGGCCGGGATCCCAGCTCTGAAGGCAGAGCCGTTGTCAGCAGCAGCCCCCAGCTATTTTCCTGGTTAAGGTACTTACTATGACTCGCCTCTCACTGACAAAGCAAACAGCTCAAGGGCTTTCCCTCTCTCACCAACAGGGGAGTGATGGGGTCCCTTCCCTTCTGACAGGCTGCAGAGCGTGCTCGAGACGGGGAAGCAGATACACAGATCCCAGTCCAGGGACGAGCCGGGGCAGGAGGCAGGAAACCCCAGGATCCGGCTCTACAGAGACCACGCAGGGTCGCTAGGCGCGGTCACCCGCAGCCCCTTCAGGCGCAGAAGAAACGAAAGTGAAAGTTGTGGGTCCTCAGCACTGCTGAGGAGGGGCAAGCCCCGCCGTTGCCATCACCCGCGGGGGGACCGGCCCCCTGCAGCCGCCCCTGCGAGTGAGCAGGACCCTGCCCCAAGCACCACGGGGGGCAGTTCCCCCCACTTGCCCCTGAGGGCGGGGCAATCCCCTCTGGCCGGGGCAGCCGGCTCCCCTGTCAGCCCCTCACCTTCAGAGCCGCAGCCGGGTCCGGGTCCGGGTCCGTGCAGCGCTGGCACCGCAGCCCTGTGTCCGTCTCCCGACTGGCTGGTCTGGGAGGGAGCAGAGCGACCGCTGAGACCCGCCCCCTCTTGGGCAGGGGACCGGAGGAGGGCCAGGGGATGGGAGGGGGAAACGTGGGGGAGTGCTCTGCCCCGAGAGCGGGGGTTTTCTGCCCCGGGGCCACCTGCCGCGCATGTCTAATTATTATAAAGCAGCCAGCTTCCCTGTAGCTGGCCAATAGGTATGCAAATATATGTTAATACTGGTATGTGTGAGTCTGTGACCCAGGGGCAGCAGGTTTGTATAATTTTTGGTGGTGGCCAGAATGGGTCCACGTCCCACTTGCCTAAGACTCTGGGAGGGAGTTTGGGTGCTGGGTGCAGGCTCTGGGCTGGGACAGGGGGGTTGGGTGCAGGAGGGGAGTTGGGGTGCTGGGTGTAAGAAGCCTCAAATTGTAGGCCCAGGCCTCAAATCCTTGGGGGAAGGACTCTCTCATTTTGCCTCTTTGTGTCTATACAGCACCTAACGCAGTGGGATCACAGGCCTGATTATGATCTTTAAAAGAGCTAGAGAATCCAGGAAGTCCATTAGAGATTTTTTTATTGCTGTGAATTTGGGGTGGCATGTACTGGGATACTAAGGTGATGGACAAACTCTAAAATAAATATTGTAATATACATATTGAATAATCATGTAACAGTATTGTAGAGATAGCCAATCCCTTTCTTGTTTCTGAGCGAGAGGACAGTTGGTGTAGAGTAAACCTGCTGTCTGAATTCCATAACCAGAATTTGCTACCATACCATGCAAAGATGGGAAATCCTAAGGGCAGGAAAACACTAAATAAAATGTACTACCCGTTATGACTTGGGAATTGAGGGAGCTGGGGGAAATGTAGCACCCTCTTCTGCCTCTGTAGCAGGGAAGGTGGACTTGTTTCAATTTCAAGGCGCAGCAAACGAGGTCCTCAAAGATACTGTACAAATTATATAAACCATATATGCATATTTTCCTTTTGCCTTTTTTAGTTAGGAGCATCAATGCAAATGGCTGTTCTTCAGAAATATCACCTGATGTGAGTACAACTAGCTGAGTTAAAGAGTAATATTTTAAAACTGATAGATTGTTGATCAGCATCTCACTACTCAAATGCTTATTAATGTTTGTTTTTCCATTGTCATTTTTAGCAACTCACTTTGACCATTGACATGAATTATATGCCAAAAAAATTTTAAACATCATAAAATTGTATAGATAAAATATACTTCACAAAATAAAGTGTAAGTATTTCCTTTGAAACCATGCAATTAAGTCAGCCTATCTGTTGTTTTATTTTTCAGTAACTCCCATCTCTTCCACATTATTAAGTTCAGTTTTGACTTTACATTGGAATTTGGAAGCACTGAGTTGTCTATCTTAATATGGTATTCTCCTTTCAGGTATTTTAGACAGACATCAGAGAATTTGCCTAGCTTATTGTCTTGTGTTCTCTGTATGCAGTTCTGTGGCATTTGCAAGAATAATTTGTTAAACTTCATCTCACTGTATGGAAAGTTGTAGTAGTTCCTTGCCCTTGTTCTAATATTTTATGTCTCAAACATGAAATCTGCTTTAGATTTCTCTGCCTTTTCCTTGGCTAAATTATTTTTTTTCTTGGACTAACACTCCATTGTGCATCAATATCCTGTTTAATGGCTACATCTGCCATTTATGTTTAGCTGTGTTTTTCAAGGTGAAGAAGTTTGCTGTACAGTTGGTGTATCTAAGAAGATCTGTTCAAAGCCTTGCTGTTCTCTAAGATTAGGTTGGACTTTATAACTGGACAATATACCTATGAAAAATGATTCTTTTCTCTTTGTATTTGATTATATTTCATGGCTCACATTCACCACCACTTCTATCAAATAGGAATCTGACTTTCAGAAAGCTTTTTATTTCTATTTTGATTGTGATTTCCATTTTCTTCTGCAGTATTTTTCTGCTTTTGAAGTGATGCCTCATGGAATTGCTCTTGCTGGATCACCTAGAGCCCCTGGCTGTATTTCACTGCCTCTACCAATGTCTGTGGTTGAGATTAAGGTTAACTCATGCTCTCTGCAGCAGTCAGTGTCGCAATCTGTTAATTTTATTATTCCATATGCTTTCTTGTCTGTTCATTAATGAGTCAAAGTGACCCAAATTCACATCTTTGAGCTTTGCCCATCACCTATATTTGCCCTTTATTGCAAATAACAAAAATCTCTCAAAAGCAATATTTTAATAAAGATATAGTAAATCTCAATGTTTTCCATAGTCCTTGCAAAATCACCTTTATCTTTCTCCTCCTATGTACAAGTATTATGCACTTGCACTAATAACGGGAGTGACCCATGAAGAAAGTCATTGACAGTATTTTAGGTGCTTTCTCTAAAGCCTTTCTAGCAATGAGAACAGTTATCAACTGTTGCTTAAATTGATGGAATTTTTCTGCAAGATTTTCCTGGAAAGCCAGAGCAGTTGAGGAAGTAATTACTCCACCTTTTTTTTTTTAAAACTATAACTTCTGATATATTTACTGAGTCATAAATCAACCTTCTTTGGGAGAAGACTCAAGCATTTTTATGAACTGCATGAGCTGGCAACTCAGAATGAGACTGCTCTGGATTTTGGAAATATCTGGTTCTCACTGGGCATATTTAAAAGCTTAGCAGAGATGTTAGCACACTTATTCTCGTAAAAGTGTTGCATAATCTTATTTGCAGAGTGACGCTGTAGTTGGAACAGGATACAATTTGTAAGAACAAGTTCTTACAAACTGTTGTCATCTCTAAGTATTGCTTAATTTAGTAATTTCTTACATGACTATTTTACAGAGTGGCTTCACAGTTTAGGTGGTTTCACAGTCACAAACACTCCAGGCTATTCATCTTTCACCTAGCTGTGTATTGATTCTTCTTTTATGCACAAATACTGTGTAATGCAAGATTACAGCAAGGGTAGGTTTCCCACAGCTCACTCCTCACCACAGACACCCTCTGAGCTGCCCTTGCTTCCTGTTTCCTCCCCTGATATTCTCCCAGTGGCTGTCACCCCATGCTCACAGTCCAACAGAAAGTGTGTAATTGCCCTCAGCAGTCTTCCCCAGGCTTCAGCAATATCAGTGATCAGGATGCTGCTGATAGCACCATGTCAGACTCTTGCTTGAGCTAAATGAGGTAAAAATACATTGTGGGGTAAGACAAGGGACAGACCCCTTTTCTCTTTGCTCCCTGAGGTACCTTTTTTGTCCCTCCCTCCCACTGCAATCAAATTGTCCAGATTTGAATAGCCATTTGGTAGGAAGAGCAGTTATTCCCAAATGGAAAGACTTGTTGTCTGCTGAGCTTCAGTTTATCACTTTGCCCCATTTTCTTTCTATGATGTTTAAAATTAATGCAACAGCAGGTAGCTTGAATAATTTGTTAATTGTGCTTATAAATAAACCTTTGATCTTCCACTTTGAGTAGAGAACGAAGTATGGCCCTTTTTAAATACCAAGAAAGCAGAAGGCTAACCTTGACAAGTTTAGTGTTCTTTGCACCAGAGTCAAAATCTCACACAGTAAAATGAGGATCTAAAGACTTTTTCTCCATAGTAGATTTAGTCACTACGCATACATATTTCTACGAAGGGCTGAATTGCAGTGAAGGGACAGGAGAGAATGTCCTGTGTGGAATGTATATCCGGGAGCCAGAAGCAAAAAAGCAGCATGTGTATGGGATTTTGTCATTTCAGCAACACAGCATGGAGGAAATAATCCACAGCATTCTTCTAGCTAGGAGAGAGAAGGGGAGAAAAGCTAAGAATAGAAAAACTCTTACAAACAGTATTGTGTAGTAAGGTTTTTCTTGTTTAAACAGACAACTACAGTTTCACTGGCACATGATGGATGAGAAGGGCAACAAGTGCTGTATATTCAGAAAATATATTTACTTATTGACCTGGCATTTAGATTAGAAAACTATATAGTGCAGATGGAGAGGAGAGGGCTAGGAGGAGAAGCAGGATGGTCATTACTGCTCATGGTAGCTCTTGGAAAAAACCCACAACACTAAAATACTTGAAGTAGTTTGTGAATTTCACTAATGTACCTGATGAATGGAGGAAAGAACAGGCAAAGAAATCTCACTATCAGCAAAACAAAGACAGTAACAGGTAAGTGAACCTGATAATGCTGGCTTCCAGGAATGCTTTCTGGGTATCCACAACCTCTTAATTTTATGAGAATCATTTATTGCAAAAATTTAGGCATATAGGTATATCCCCCTTTTATGCTGCAATGCTCCTCAGTAAAAAAAAAAGAACACGAACATTTCTGTTTGAAACAAAAAATATTCTGGATGTTAGAAACTCATGACATTTGCAATTAAGAAACCCAACCTTAACTTTGCCCCTTTCCACTCTCTACATATAAGCTGAAGACCACATCAACTGCATATAAATAAAATTAAATAATGAAATAAAATCAAAATCAAATGAAGTTGTTAGTTTTGAGTTCAAGAGACTGTACTGCAACTCAGAAGACCAGGATTCTATTCTGGCCTTTGCCACAGACTTCCTCTAGTCATTGGGGAAGTCATTCCAAGTCTCATTCAAACTGGTCAGAAGGCAGTGAATTACTCTGTACTGTTTGTACAACATGCAGGACCAAATTGAGTAGGCAGAGAAATGGAAGATTCTCAGGTGTGATTGGAGTCCCTTAGTTTATGTCATAAGACATGGCATGGGAGTGCACTGAGGAGGCTGCCAAGCAGAGCTTACTTAATCACAGATCTCAATAGGTGACAATTTGTAACATCTAAAGTTTTAGTTCTTGGGGGACTGGGTGTTACCAGTGTGAACAGAGTCTTATCTGAGGCCTCAAGAAAGCTCTAGGATTTGCCAGTAAAAACCATTGGAATCACTATGAAACCCGCTTTTCAAATTTCACTGGTGTTATGAACACCAGCATATTCCATGGAGCTCTTGACAGTTAGAGGACCCACCAATGTGCTGCTGCCAATACATAGAACTTTCTGGAAGAGTTCAGGTTTTAAGAGACTCAAAAAGACTTCATATAATTCAGAATTTAGAAGCCTTTATTGGAACCACTTGGATATACCCTATTCTCACTCTGCACTGCCCACTATATCCTGAACATTTGATTCTAAGGGCAGAGGGAGGCTTTGAATGCAGCTAGGCAAATGGTAGAATATAATTTTTGTTGAAAAGTATTCTGTGTAAGATTGAGGACCTGCCATTTTGCTAATCTACATTGTACATATCTGAAAAATTCAAATCCAAATCAAAATGGTCTAAATTAAGATAATCTAAATAGACAAAACAAAGGATGAAGGAAAGGAATTATGTATTCCTTTTATTATTATTTGAGACACTGAGGAACAGAGACATGATCACACTGGAAATCTGCAGGAGAGTGGGAATTAAACCAAGATCTCCTGAGTCGCAGTCCAGCGCACAAGACTAACTTCCATTTTTCAGTAAAATTATCTGGTCTGTCACTATGATAATCGAAACACTTATTCATGGTATTTAATTAGTTCTATAATTAATAAAATATTTGCCTCTGGTAACAAGGAATAACTTGATTTGTTTCATTTTATAAAGTCAAGTCACTCACCTAGCCTGCAGACAAGTCAATTACCTGGTATAAGTACTTTTTTAAATGCTCTTTTGGGGAAAAATAGCTAGGTGAAGCAGAGGTTGTTGTGTTGATTTTACAAAGTGACCTACAACTGGATAATAGAAATGTATAGCTTTGAATTCCAAACAAAACACAGAAGGTCTTAGTTTTAAATATACACTGATCTTTAATGCCCCCTTCTCAAACTGCTACTAACCAACCAACAGGAAAAAGAGGGTTGAAAGTAATCACTTAAATTGGAGAAGTAATCACAGCTGCGAACCTTACCCATCTTCAGTTTTTTTACAAGATATGGAATCATTAAATAACTGCAAGGAACAGGGCCACCTCCAACATTTTTGCCACCCCAAGCGGCAAGGAAAAGGAGAGAAAACAAATTGAGTTACCGCCATAGTGCCACTGAGGAAGACAGGGAGCAAAGGACCTGCCATCAAATTACCGCAGAAAGTGGACTGATTGAGCTGCTGCCGCTGACCCAGATGTGCCACCCCTTTTGACTGGCCACCCCAGGCACCTGCTTCCTTTGCTAGTGCCTGGAGCCAGCCCTGGCAAGGAAAAACAACTAAACAAAAACATCTTTGAATGTTTTCCAGCAACACAGTTTTTGCAAAGTTAGTTTCAAGTTTTGACTTGAAGAAGAGGGGAGAAGGGGAGGAGAATTTTACTGTTGCCAATTAGAATCTATTAAAAAAAAGACAGCACTGCAAATAAGTCAGAATAAGCTGCTTACTGGAGAGGAGGGGAGGGGAGGGAAGGAAAGGGGAACAATCCAACATAAATAAGGGACTTTACAGTTTACAGCATTTAGGATTAACACATATTTGGCACTGTAACATAGTCCTCTGCTTCTCCCTCTTCCTGGGGCCCTCTACTGCCCCAATAAAGCACAGAGAGGCTTCTCTTTCTGCAGCACCCATGGCTTTATTTACACAAGTTCTCCCACCACCACTGATACTATTTACAGAGCTTGCAGGCCTGACAATCTCCTCTCCTACACAGAGTCTGCCTAGAGACTGATCTTCTCCTGGCTGCCTGCCAGCCAGCCTTTATAGCCCTTCAACCCTCAGGACTGCAGGTGCAGCCAGTTCTAAAGGCCAGGCACCAGATTTCTCCCCAGCCCCAATCTGTTTCACCTGATTGGGGCTAGCTGAGAAGGGGCTAAATAGGTGCCTTTGCACCAGCACCCTGCTACACACCTCCCCCCTCCAGCTGGTGCCAGGCCTGGTCTTCCTCAGCCTTGCTTTCCTTGGCCAGGGATTTTACTCTGGAGCTGGGCCCCCTGCCCAGCCAAGGGATCTCCAGGCATAATCCCATGGGGCTTTGGCACACCCCACCCACAAAAGGTGCATTGGGTAGGGCACCCCACAGGTCCACACTCACCTAGAGGTCCTCACACCAGTCACATGGTTGAGCCGGCCGCTCCAGAGGCTCCCTTTCCTTTTCTAGTGGAGGTGATGACTCAGAGCCTGCTGCCCCAAGCTGGCCCCTGTCTCTGGTCCAGGCCCTCTGTCCCTTTGCTGTTGGGCCTCCCCCTGCTGGGTTTCTTCCACCCTCCCCAGGGTTCCCTCCCCCAGGTGGTCCTACCTGGGAAGCTCCCTTTGCTTATCAGTTACTCTCTCAGGCTCCCTATTTTGGCTTGGTTGTCTAGGCTGCTCAGTTTCTCCCCCTGGAGGTTGTGGGGCCTCCCGTTGCACCAGGCCCACCTCCACCAGAGTCTTGCCCCCTCTTCCAAGGGTTCTCTTCCCCCCTTTTTTTTGACAGTCCATTCTCCGTGGTCTCTCCCCCTTTTGAGGAGGGCACCAATCCCACCCCAGGCCCACAGGGTAAGCCAACCCCTCTATTACCCCCACCCACTTCCAGATAAACCGCCCTTGCACTTCAAGGGGTACCTGGGCCACCGGACAATATTCCCTATCCCCATGGATGCATTCCACCAACATCCTTTCCCCAGGGATAAGCCAATGCAGCTTCACTAAGTGCCACTGTATAAGGGAGCGAGCGGAGGCTGTGTCCACTAGACCCCTCTGGGGCCTTTTCCCAACCCGCACCAGGATAGTGGCCAACTCATGCTTCTTTTTCCGCCCCCTAATCTTAGTCTATCCACAAAATTCAGCTGCCCCACACTCCGTCACTGGGCAGTCCCGACTTTTATGTCCACACCACCAGCATATGAGCTGCCCTGGGCCGTTAAGGGTCCCCTTGGGCTCCTCCCATCACCTGTCTACAGGCTTCACCGCAGCATGCTCATGGGGTTTCCTGCCCCCCCTGTATGTCGTGAGGTTCAATGCTCCCTCAGCAGGAAGTCAGCCTCTGCATACTCCTCCATTCTTTGCATGGAGCTTCTATGATGGCCGGCTGATGTTGCCACACTCAAACCCACAGGAGGCACTGGATAAACTGTTCCAGGATCACTCGATCCATTACCTGTCCCACGGTGTGGGCATCAGGCCTTAACCACCATGTTGCCCAGTCTGTTAATTTTTGAGCAAAGGCCCAGAGTCACACACCTCCTTCTCACCAGGCTGCCCGAAACGTCTGCTGATATTTCTCACCAAAAGCCCGAGGCAGTCCAAAAGCGCTGCTTTCACGGCATCATAATCCCTGGCTTGGGTGTCCGTAAGGGCCATATACATGCAGGGCCGGCGCTACCATTTAGGTGACCTAGGCAATGGCCTAGGGCACCAGAATTTTGGGGGGTGCTATTTTGCTGGGGGGGGCGGGGCACCACACTGGTCCGGTGGACCTACCGCAGTCACGCCAGCGGACGGCTGCTGGAAAGGCTCCACTGGAGCTGCCACAGTCATTTTGGTGGACGGTGCACTGGTCTAAAGGCTCCGGCGGACCTACCGCAGTCATGCCTGCGGCAGGTCCACCGGAGCCTTTAGACCAGCGGACCGCCCACCGGCATCACGGAGGCAGCTCCACCGGAGCCTTTCCAGCAGCGGACCATCCACTGGCATGACTGCGGTAGGTCCTCCAGACCCACGGGGGGCGGCGAAATGGCCGTCCGCCTAGGGCATCAGAAACCCTCGCTCCGCTCCTGTATACACGGCCTGTGCCTCTCCAGGAAGATAGGGAGCCAGCCGCAGGGCCCAGGTTGTCTGGTCCCATCCCATGCCCAGGGCTACCCTCTCAAAGGTACTCAAAAAGGCATCAGGGTCATTGGCTGGGGCCATCTTACAGAGGCTGAGGCCTGGAGCCCAGGTGCCATCTCCCCCACCAGGACTCACCAGCTTTTGCTGGAGCTGCTGCTGCTGCATGGTTGACTGCTCCTTGATGAAGTCCTGTAGGGCCTTCTGCTGCTCTGCCTGCCAAGCGATTAGAGCCTGCCTTTCCACCTGGTGGGACTGCTGGAAGGACTGCAGTGCTTTCTGCATTTCAGTCTGTTGCTCGGTGAGCCACTGCAGGGTGTTCTCCATTGCCGGGTCACCAAACTGTGTCTTTGGCATGAGGATCCCGGACAAGCCCCCACTTATAACATGGCCCTCTGCCCGCCCCTCTTCCTGGAGCCCTCTGCTGCCCCAATAAAGCACAGAGAGGCTTCTCTTTCTGCAGCACCCATGACTTTATTTACTCAAGTTCTCCCACCACCAGTGATGCTATTTACAGAGCTTGCAGGCCTGGCAATCTCCTCTCCTACACAGAGTCTGCCCTAAGCCTGGAGAATGACCTTCCCCTGGCTGCTGGCCAGCCTTTATAGCCCTTCAACCCTCCGGCCTCAGGTACAGCCAGTTCTAAAGGCCAGGCACCAGACTTCTCCCCAGCCCCAATCTATTTCCCTTGATTGGGACAGGCTGAGCAGGGGCTAATTAGGTGCCTTTGCACCAGCACCCTGCTACAGGCCCCAAGACTTGAAAATGTAGCTTGTACAAATCTGGTTTTCTGCTGACTGGCTACTGATGTTACAAATAAATATTCAAAGGGTAACCTATTGTACTGGAGTATTTGAATAAAGTATTTCTTTTCCCTCTTTTGCTTTTTGTGTCTTTTATCTAATATGTACACAACTTATCAGAAACAGGAGAAGTGAGGGGATGAAGAAATAAATCCCCTAACAGTGTGCAGTTTATGTCAGTATGCAGCAACTCTGGTAGCCAGGCTGACAAAAAATTAAAAATAAACAAATATAGAAATACCAGTCTAAGGTCCATTTAATTAGCACCGCTGGTGTTGCAGATAATCCCTTTGGGTGTGTCAGCTATAACTGGAAGTGTTTAGTATGGTATTGAAAAAAAATTGTAAAAAAAGACAGATTAGAATGTTCCATGAGTACCAGTATGATTCCATGCAGGCATGAGATATGCTGATGCAACCCTTTCCCATCTCCATGGTGCAAATATGTTTTTTCCATGTACAAAATGACATAAATATACATGGAAAAATTACTAGCAAAGCCACAGTGCCCATCCAATTTCCAAAGGGAAATTGCCCCTCATACATTTTTCTACCATATCAGATATAAAAAATGGTGACAGCCCAAATACATGTACTTTTCCGTTGATACTAGTAACCATCTATCCCATGTTTGTCAGGAGTCTACTGAAAAGGTGAACATGCATCCTTAGTCAGAGGGGAAAGAGTTACATTCATGTCCTGATACCTCACTGCATCCTTCTCACCCAGAACCTCCTCCCCACATGCACACACAGAGAGAGAGGGAAAAATACCCTATCAGACTACTCAGGTCTCTATATCCTGATCCAACAGGCCCATTTACCAATCAGTGAGCTATTTAGGGGGCAAATGTCCAAGTATGTCCATGGCTCCTTCATGCCATCTGCCTCCAAAAAGCCTTCTTTTTGAGCATCTACGAGAAGCTAGTGATGTGGTTCCACAAGGACAATTATCCAGCAAAGATCATCTTCACAAGTAGATCCCTTCTATCTAATAGTTCCTCTATAGAGGGCACTGAATGTCTAAATTCTAGTCTGCCTTCCCCCATCTCCACCTTTCTTTGTCTATAGTGGACAATAGAAGTAGAGAAAGATTTTCAACAGCCCAATGGAAAAGATGAAGTGATAACATTATTTCTTTTCTGCTACACCTAGCGTGGGGGGATGGGAATGATATAGAAGGGTCTGCCCTAGGAGACAGACCCATTTCTTAGTCCCTTTTGCAGATGTTGAAAGACCTGGTAGCTAATATGCAGCACAACCATTCTGCCTGATGCATGCACAGTTTGAGCCAGGTAGACGCCTGAATATAGCTAGGAGCATTTTGGTATAATACATACACTCTAAAGGCTGTTTGTAAGCCTACAGGTCTCAATGTCCCATGACCTGATCTCCCTTACTTCTATCATAATATCATTGGGGGTATTTGCATTATTTCAGTGCTGTTAATTACATTAATTATACAGTATACAGGTATTGTGGGGAAAAAACAGCCTTTAACTCTCTACTCTCAGACTTAGAGGCTTGTGAGGTTGGGGGAGGGGGTGTAAATAAGGGATGGATCTACAGTTGCACAAGGGAAGGTATATGAAATATTGGCTTTATATATTTGACTACATGTATCAACAGTCATTTACCTTATCATGACTAACAACGTCATATTGTATAAGTCATCAAGGGTCACGTAGAGAACAGGATGTTAAACTTCAAAAAGTTAAAGTTCATGCATTTCACAACAGGCTCAGCAGATAAAAATGTGCTGGGTATATTGAGGACTTCATAAAAAAGAAAACATTATAAAGGCAAAAGAACCACCACCACAGACCTGCAGGAGTTCAGGATTTGAACTCAAAGACTAATACACACAATGATAATAAGGAAAATATGGTACCCATTAGGGGCTTCTCACAGTGAGGGCTGTGAGCATATAGGAGATGTGGAAGCAAGGAAGGGGAAAATATTAGGCATGCATAAGCTTTAGCTGAGAAATGAATGTACATTTGCTTCCTTCTCTTTCCACGCATTGTCATTATGTATTTCCGTGCATGTGGAGGATGAAAGCAATACACATCATGCTTAAAGGACTCCTTCCTATATACCTTTTCGACTAGGAATCACAGACATGCTTCCTTCACCATCTCTTCTTCCAGAGTGAAAGCTGTTTCACCTTCTGAGTGAGTCTCTGTGAAATTCCCAAACATTACAATAAAACCGCAATGGTTGCACTAAAACAAGGTTTATTAAGGATGGAGAGACAGAAACCAAATAAACAATAGGCATAATGGGTCAGTTCCTCAGTACCTCAGTGTGTACTTGGGTGTTTGGAAATTGATCTAGTTATTGTCTAGATCAGGGGTTGGCAACCTTTCAGAAGTGGTGCACTGAGTCTTCATTTATTCACTCTAATTTAAGGTTTTGCGTGCCAGTAATACATTTTAATGTTTTTAGAAGGTCTCTTTCTATAAGTCTATAATATATAACTAAACTATTGTTGTATGCAGGGGTGGCTCTAGGCATCAGCAAAGCAAGCAACTGCTTGGGGCAGCCCACTTGCAGAGGCAGCAGCTAGCAAGGATCCAGCCTGGGAGCTGAGAACCAGCAGGGGGTCCTGGGAGTCGTAGTTCCTTGGTTATCTCCCTGCCTATAGAACTAGCCTTGGGGCAGGGAAAGAACTACATTTCCCAGCATTCCCTTGGCCACTACCAACAGGAAAATGGGGGGAGAGAGTATGGCAGCTGAAACCTCATGCTGCAGCTTGCGCTCACTGCTAGAGCGGGATGGCACTTTGAATGGGGAACAAGTGTGACCAAGGAGTAGAAGGCTTTGGCCCAGATGTCCCCTTCAGAAGACATCCCCGGACTGGCTTGGGGATACTAGTGTGACCTCATCTTGCAGCCCCCAAAGAAGGAATTGGGTGGACTATAAAGACAGTGCCCCTCTCTAACTGAAGCCTAGCAAGGGAGGTATGTGGATCCTACTAGAATTTAAAATGAAAAGTATGGAAGGAGAGGCTCTGTTGGACCTGGGCAGCTTCAGATACAGTACCAGGCACTTAAGAGGATTTCCACTTCTGAGCCATGGAAGCAGAAATTGACTTTTCCTTTCCAGATTTAGCTAATATTCAGAAAGGGAATCTAGCACCTGTCTTCCAGATTTGAACACCTCAAAATTCAGAAGTGCTCAAGCTCAATTTGGGCAACTGTTACTTCATGTCTCCAAAACCAAATAGACTGATCCACTGTAATTTGCTGTAGAAAAAGTAGATAAAATTGAGCAAGAAATGCTTCCCAGTGGTTTTTAGGGCTGGAATTGCTATTTTCAACAGCCATTGCTTTTTTTTCTTTTTTTTTAGTTGTTTAAAAGGAAGACAGCGATATTGCATTGGCAAATTCCCCATAGAAACAAAGAGTGGAACAAAAGAATAATAAAGGCACCTTGACTTTTTCTCATTTATGGAGGAGAGTCTTATAATATGCATCCAGGTATCCTCCAATCACACAAGCTGAAAATTGTTGCACTTTACTGCAGTTCTGTAACCATATGGGAACCAATCTTGTCTGTGTTCTATGCACATCCAAAATTTCTGCTGAATGACCCGCCCTGGGAGCAAGTCACCAGTGACCCAGGGCTGGGGCAGAAGGAGGGTGCAGGTGAGGGTGGAGGGGGCAGAGCCCAGGGCTGGAGTGGCGGGGGGAGGGGGCACTGGTGGAGGGAAAGAGGGATACCCAGAGCTGGTGCAGCACGGGGTGTGTGTGAGCCTATGCCTAGGGTGCCAGAGGGTGCAGGTGCGGGGGGGAGCCCAGGGCTGTGGTGGGGGCAGCCAAATTTTATTTTGCTTGGGGCGGCAAAAAACCTAGAGCTGACCCTGGTTGTATGTAAAGTAAATAAGATTTTAAAAATGTTTAAGAAGCTTCATTTAAAATTAAATTAAAATGAAGAGCCCCCCGGACCAGTAGCCAGGGCCCGGGCAATGTGAGTGCTGCTGAAAATCAGCATGCATGCCTCCTTCGGCACGTGTGCCATAGGTTACCTACCCCTGGTCTAGATCGATGTAATCAATTTACCTCCATAACATAGATGGAAGTTGCCTGAACTACTTCACCCATGAAACTGGTTCCTTCATACACTTAGCCATAGCCTGAGTTTGTCAGATTTCAGGCCAAAATGAAGATGCAATTACTGTCCCCTTAACTACAAATTTTATTTATTACAGAAGAGAAGGAATGATAGGTCAAAACAGCTATTCCCTATAGGATATTTTTTCGGCCTGCCTAATAGGCAGTTTTATTGTTTATGCATTTGTTTATGTTTGAATTACTATTTAATTGTTGTAATGCCTCAGGGCCTTAGTTATGAACCAGGACCACATTGTGCTTGGCACTGTACAAATACAGAACAAAAAGATGGTCTCTGCCCTAAGAAGCTTACACTCTAGGGCTACACTAGAAAGTTTTATCAGCAGCGTTTCTGCTGACATTTAACAGTCAACAATGCAATTTTGTTAGCGCACATGCACATTTGAATACATTTGGCTGGTGCAGCACATCCTCACAGCAAGAGATTGTATCGGCAATGGACACCCTGCATTATGGGTGGGCATAGCAGGGTATCCCACATCACTGTCCAGTGCACTATCTTCTAGGATATTTTGAAAGTGCATTGTGGGATACTAGCACTCCTTTTGGGGAATTTAGAGAGCCTAGGGTCAGTTTTCCACAATTCTCTCTCTTCCATCCAATGATCATCCCCTTTCACACATTTTTTGTTTTAATTCCCACAGTTCCTGATGCTGGTTTTCAATCTCTCTGTCATCTCACTGACAGAAGCATGGATGTGAAGCAGATCAACAGAGTTCTTGTGTCTGTGTTAGAGACCGGCAGAATTTCTGTATTTGCTGTACTTCACCAACTACCACAGCACCTGGTCCTGCCGCAGTGAAGAAACAGAGGAGAAGAATATGATGCAGACAGTGAATGATGGTTGCCAGCCAGTGCAGGCATTCATTGACTAGCTCCCACAGTGTTTCTGGGCCTGTGAAATGAGCACCAAGTGATGGGGGATCTATGCATGGAGCTTGCCCCACCCTCTAGCACTGAAACATCAAAATGAGAGGTGCTTTGACAGTGGAGAAACAAGTGGCAATTGTACTGTGGAAGCCTACAATTCCAGATTTCTATTAGTCAGTGGGCAATTAGTTTGGTATTGGATAATCTATAGTGCAGGTGGTCATCATCCAGGAGTGCAAGGCCGTTAAGTCTATCCTGCTGCACAAGATTGTGACTCTGGGGCACTGGCAGGAACTAGCTGATGGATTCAATGAAATGGGTTTTTGTCACTGTGGTGGGGTGACAGGTGGGATTAATATCCCGATCCTGTCCCCTCCCCGTCTTGCTTCTAGTACATAAAATGAACAGGGGTCTTTTCTATGGTTATGCAAACACTGGTGGATCACTGAGGACATTTCACTGATATTAACATAGGTTGAGTGAAGAAAGGTGTATGATGCTTGCATTTTTAGGAACACAGGACTATTTGAAAAGCCTCATGCTGGGACATTTTTCCTGACTGATACATTCATATTAGTGAGAATGCAATCCCGATTATGATTCTTCGGGACTCAGCCTATCCTTTGCTTCCCTGGCTCATGAAGCCATACACCAGGTATGCAGCAAGGGGAGATTTAACTATCACCTAAGCAGGTGCAGGATGACTGTTGAAGGTGTGTTTGGTAGATTGAAATGATGTTGGAGATATGACTAGGTTGGATCTCAGTGAGCCAAACATTTCTACTGTTCTTTCTGCATGTTGTTTCCCCCTTTGCTTTGCGAATAAGCAAAACACATTACTGCCAGGATGGAGGAGGGGAAGTGGAAAGACTGGCTTCTGTTTATGAACAAACAAACACAAGAACAAGAACAAAAGGAAGCTAAGGCACTGTACAGCTGTGGGAGGCCTTGAGAGCCCATCATGACAGTATACAGTAGTCAGTGTACTGCTCTGTATTAATTTGTGTCACTTCATGATTAAACTGCAGGTGGCGTGTTATGAATGTATTTTTAATGTATTTTATTAATCTAGTGATGTATCCAGCCTCCCACCCACCCCACCTTAGGGTGAGACATGTATAACCTTGTACTCATGGAAGGTCAGCAGTATAGGTCAAAGCACGGATGTCTCAAGAGTTTACTCCTTCTGAGGTTATTAAAGGTCCTCCAGAAAGGAGGGAGGAAACAAAACAAAACAGCAGTCCCTTCAAGGAGGATCCAGCAGGTTGTAGTCTCATTCAATGCCCTTTGTCCAATCAGTACACAAAACAAATCTTTACTGAGCAGTAATAGCAATAAAAATATTTCTACAGAACATTTAAAGTCAATTAAGAAGGTACAAGGTGTTGACTGTTTATGCATGACTCACAGCTCAGTGTAAGTATCGTCAGAGCTAGTCTCCATATTTTCCATGGGATTGGCAGGGATAGAATGACATGTTCTTCTGGTGATTTGGTGGGGTGAGGGCTGGAGTGTGCATGGGCCAAGCCACAGAAACACAAAATTATCCATGTAGTGCAATGGCTGCCGAGGTGCAATGTTTTGCATCTGTGTTTGCCAGCTCAGGAGCTGTATAATGTTTTGGTGGATTTCCCTATGCATCTTCTGGTCCTTCCATCTCTCCTTCAGCCCTTACTCCCTTGTTTCGTGGGCCCTGGACTCTGAGCTCCTGAGGAGAGCTGAGAAAATATTCTTGTCTGTTTCTTCTTTCTCTTGAGCAAGGTCAGTCTTTCAGCAGGTGCATATGGGGGGGCCTTTCAAGGATACCCAAACTGAGGCCACTGATAAACAATAAGATGGGCAGGGATTGTTAGATTTAAAGGGTTAGTGGACAGGAAAAGATAAATGAAAAAAGTCCCTAAAAATATACCATAAGGATATTCATAAAAGTATGAACTGGGTTAGACTTGCTTCAGGACTGCTTGCTTTTGGACAGTTCAACTGCTCTTAGCGTGGTCAATAGATATGGGCAATTTTTCAAAATCTGTAGCCATGAGGAATGGGTGGTGGTTTGGCCTGTGTCCCAGATAAGTGGAGTGATTAGCAATGTTTCCTGCACTAACTTATTACATCAGTGATGATTCATAAGGGTGGCAAAGGTCCAGAGAACGTAACTGTTCCATGCGGCTGGAGGCCTCATTTCTCAATATGTGGCAACTTCTTTCATAGTGATAGTACTGCTGGACCTCGTTGGGGAGTGGTGTGGGAAAGTTTCCTATCATGGCGGAAGAAACAAAGCAGCCCTCCTGAGAAATGTTCAGGCAAAAATTAAAGAACATCTGCTGACAGACTTTATCAAGATTGTGGCAGATGACAAACGGGAGCGTTGTGCCAAAATCAACTCTGAAAGAGAATGAGGCTGCTCACCACTGCCAAGCCTTGCAAGCTAATTCAAAGCGAAGCCCCCTGAGCCAGCAACAGACCATCTCTATCTCTTTCTACCCCTGAATCCAAGCATAGCATGCGAGCTATTTGCTTTGGACTTGCATTTTCGGACTGAAAAATCAAAGCACTGCATTTTTTTGGTGTTTATATAATACATGTTGATTACATTACAATTTGAGCCATAAAATAATAACGAAGATTGAATGACCACTTACTGGATTGCTTGGAATGATTATTTTAAATTTTCTATGTATTTTATCTGAATGCTCACTTTTGTTTTCACTGTGTTTCTTTTTCTGCTTCTAGTGCATCTCTTTATGTTTGCTAGAAATTCACACACAACATTTTTTTCAAAATGGCCAACGGCACCAAACTTTGATGCCAGCGTCATTTTCTCTCTCTCTCTTTTTGATTCCACCGTGTGCTGTCTATCTTTGCCCTTTGCAAAGTGGGCTTCTCTTTTTTTTTTAAACCTACACTGGTATTGAATAGTTTCAATGCATTTGTACTCACTTTTTTTCCCTGTGCTTACCAAACAGGCTCTGCCTTAGTAAATTCCCTTTATAAACAATTTTTCTGCCTCCTCCTTGTAACAACAATCCTAACAGGTCATGTTTTCTAGACCTTTAATCATTTTTGTTTGTCTTATCTGGACTTTCTTCAATTCGTCCACATCTTTCCTGAAATGTGCCACCCAGAACTGGACACAATACTCTAGTTCAGGTCTAATCAGCGCAGAGGAAAGCATAAGAATTACTTCTTGTGTCTTGTTTACAAAACTCCTGCTAATACACCCCTGAATAAGGTTGGTTTGTTTTTGCAATAGTGTTACACTGTTGACTCATATTTACCTTGTGATCCACTAAAACCCCCAGATCACTTTTTGCACTTCTCCTTTCTAGGCAGTCATTTCCCATTTTGTATATGTGCAACTGATTGTTCCTTCTTAAGTGGAGTACTTTTCATTTAGAGTACTTTGCATCTGAGATGCAGTCTCAAATCATGGTACAAGTACAAACAAATAATTATAATTCTAAATAGCTGCAGTGCTGCTTTTTCTCTTTCTGAAGAAGAGCACCCCAACAACGCTTATGGCCTATGGCATATCTCAGTGCAATACACATCAGGTCAGATACTCCTGCCCCTTTACATTACTCTGGTGGCATAAAGAAACTGGAAAATCTACTGAAATATCCCCTGGGAAATACCCCTGGTGTAAGAGGGCTGCTGCGTGGTGTAAAGCTGCTAGAATAGCTTCACAGTACCTCCTCCTTCACATCCTTGAGATAGGGGACTAAGGAAGTATGACCAGAATGCTGCTGGGAATGGCTTCTTTGGGGCCACTGCTGGTTAGTGTAAGTAACAGCACCACCAAGGTATCTTAAACCAGGAGTCATGCAGCTCAATGGCAGAGCTGTAAATATGTGAGGCTTAAACAGGAGCAGCGCCAGGGTTTTTGGCGCCCTAGGCGGTGGCCCTTCCGCACTCCCGGTCGTTGGCAGAAATTCTGTGGCAGGGGGGTCCTTCTGCACTCCCGGTCTTTGGGGCACTTCAGCGGCAGGTCCCGGAGCAAGTGAAGGACCCGCTGCAGAATTGCTGCCAAAGACCCAGAGCGCAGCAGGACCCCCCCGCCGCCAAATTGCCGCCGAGGGCCACAAAATGCCACCCTCCCAAATCCTAAATGGAAGCGTCAGCCCTGGGCTTAAAGCCACCTCTATCCGTTCCTGTGGCAATCGTAGCTCTGGAGGAATGGAGACTCTGGCCCAACTTCCTTGGGATGTTCCAAATACATGCTACTCTGTACCTATGATATGTTCTGTTGTTCTGATTCTGTCATGTGGCCCTTGGGTTTTTGGTATGCCATGTCTATTATTTATTTATTTGTTTCACCCAGCAGCCCAAACTAAGAGCGAGATCCCATTGTGTTGGAAATGGTACAAATTACCAGTAAAAGATTGTTCATTCTTACTGTCTAATCCATGACATGATGTGACACATAACAGAGGAAGGGGGGAGGTTCTCTTGCTGAAGACACGCTCTCTGACTGCAGTGATAGAGTTCACATGGGAGCTACGTAACCTCATTTAAATATGGCACACAGAATGTGGTACTTGTAGGTATGCAGCTGACATTAAGACTTTGTTTTTCTACTTATTGCACCATTATATTTCCAAGGAGTCTGCCTGTCTGCAGGGTCAGCTGCCATTATGTGAGGCAGAGCTGATGCAGCATGTTACAAAGGGGAGAAATGCTGTGCTTTCCAATGGAGACTTCACTTTTGTTCTTTCTTGCTTCATTGCTCACTCTTGCAGGTATCTTTTTCTTCACTCAGAAGCAGCAACACTTCAAGCCCCCAGAACGATTTTTTTCTCTCTTTTTGACACTATATTTCACGCTGTCTCTATTACATGTTTGCCCTCATAATAACTAGTCACTCTTGCAACAAGTCTATCCATGCCTCCATCACTATGTTACCTAATCCATGCCTCTGGTTGTCTTCTGTCGCTTAATGCAGACCTCTAGTAGCATAGTCACTTCAGCATTTTACAATACCGGTCCCAAATGTTATAACATGCACTACAGTTTTGGGAATGTAGAATACTTTTGAGATTTTTTTTTTTAATGCAAGACCCATACCAGCTACTATCAACAGTAATTCCAGTGCTGGTCAAATTGTTTTGCACTAACAGTTTTGTTTTTTTTTAAAAAAGAACTTTTTCACAATTCTTGACCTTTGAATTTTTTTCAGTTTCTCTATGAAATTGAAGCAAACAATTTAGCTTAGCTGTTGTTTTCAACTTTTCAGTTTTTCTCTCTTTCTGTTTCCCTTCAGCTTTTTTCTTTCAGAATCCTGCTTTTCTTTACTGGTATTTTGTCTAAAATCATATTTTTTTATTTTGAAAATATAAGGAATTTTTTTGAAAAAAATTTCAAGAAACTTTTCTGGGGAAAAAATACATAGGGGTCTGTTTTGAACCTCATAAAATGTAGACGATGTACCAATTTTGAAATTTTTCACAAAACTTTTTTTTTAACGGGATCTAACTATTTCCACGTGTATTCGTGAATAGTCCCCTTTGTTTTAGAGCAATACCAGATTTTATGGGTGCCTCTAAAACATGATCTTTGTGCTCTCGAAAGACAAGTGTACTAGTGCAGGGTTCTGTGTATTCATTGGTATGATAATTATTAACTTTTATACTTGTGTAATATAATAATCTATTATGGAAAGCTGATTACAACATCTGACCCTTGTGGGTTAGTTTTTATTTTTCTATACAGCTATGTCTGTTTAACTTCCTGAGTGCCACTCGTTTTATATGTAGAGCATGAACAGCATTGCACAACACTTGAAAGACATGGGCATTCTATTCCAGAGAGCTATATTGCTGACATTATTTTAGATACTTGTCTATCCAAATAACACAAATGGCCTAATTTAAAGTTAAAGGAAAGACTTCTGTTGACTTCAATGGGCTTTGAATCAGGCTGTAAGGCTTCAATCTTGCATTATATTGCTGGACCACTTTGTGTGGGTCAGCTTGCAGGATCAGAGCCTGGTGGCACTCAGATGTCATGGTGATGGATGCAATAGAAGACCCTGAAAAGAACAAACCCATAGTCAAGGAAATGCATGGCTGCATGACACTGTACAGTACTGTGTATAGCAGGATCATTTGAAGGTCTTTGGGACAAATCTAAGTCTTTGCTACATATTATTTCAGAGTAGCACTAACTCACAGAACCGAGATGATAAGATGGCCTATGTATTCTGCACTGCTGCTTAAAATAATCATTAAAAGCCAACCATTAAGAGTCCAAGTACACAACAAAAAACAAGTAGTACCTTTTGAGTTGCCATTGAACCCAGAAACCTAGTATTTGAGACAGGGGAACCCCAAAAGCTCTGATTAATTTTGATAGAGAGTCACACCAAAAAAGGTTTTGATTAAATAATTATTTAAATTTAACACCTATGACTCACATGTGGTGTATTTTGCACATGAGTTAAATTTGTGGGTGAAAGCTGTGACTAATAGGCCTGTAATACAAAAAAAACCTCACAAGTTTTATCCCTTTCATGCAAGGAATTACTTGATTTCACCTTCCTACACTTCCCATTCCTCCCCCGTGCCCCGACCTCCACATCTTTTTCATGCAATGGAGTTCAAAAACATTTTTTTTACTGTTGAATGGTCTGCAATACTAAGTGCATCACAAAAATAATCAAATATAGATTCATAGACTCTAGGAGTGGAAGGGACCTTGAGAGGTCATCCAGTCCAATCCCCTGCCCTCATGGCAGGACCAAATACTGTCTAGACCATCCCTGATAGACCTGTTCTTAAATAGCTCCAGAGATGGAGATTCCACAACCTCCCTAGGCAGTTTATTCCTGTGTTTAACCACCCTGACAGTTAGGAACTTTTTCCTAATGTCCAACCTAAACCTCCCTTGCTGCAGTTTAAGCCCATTGCTTCTTGTTCTATCCTTAGAGGCAAAGGTGAACAAGTTTTCTCCCACCTCCTTATGACACCCTTTTAGATACCTGAAAACTGCTATCATGTCCCCTCTCAGTCTTCTCTTTTCCAAACTAAACAAACCCAATTCTTTCAGTCTTCCTTCATAGGTCATGTTCTCTATGCAATAATTAAATACATAGTGTCAAGTATGTCAGTGCTGTTCACATGCCTTTAGTTTACCTTCATTTTCCATTAAAACTACTTCTTTTAAAAAAATGTAATGGTCCCATAAAGCAAATAAAAACTAATGGAGCAGTATAGCTTAAATGTACTGCCAGTGTTTACATGACATTGTGGCATCCCTAAGTAAATTTGTACTGTATATAGGTTCATAATACTCTTCATTCCACTGAGCACATATTTGTGCATGAGCCCTGCAAACTTTAGTTACTAGAAACTGTTGTGCCTCACAGCCACATTTATAATCAGCTGTCTTAGGGTATGTCTACACTACGGGATTATTCTGATTTTTCATAAACCAGTTTTGTAAAACAGATTGTATAAAGTCGAGTGCAGGGGACTGGACTCAATGACCTCTCGAGGTCCCTTCCAGTCCTAGAGTCTATGAGTCTATGAGTCTATGAGTGCACGCGGCCACACTAAGCACATTAATTCGGTGGTGTGCGTCCATGTACCGAGGCTAGCGTTGATTTCTGGAGCATTGCACTGTGGGTAGCTATCCCATAGCTATCCCATAGTTCCTGCAGTCTGCCCCACCCATTGGAATTGTGGGTTGAGATCCCAATGCATGATGGTGCAAAAACAGTGTCGTGGGTGATTCTGGGTAAATGTCGTCATTCAATCCTTCCTCTGTGAAAGCAATGGCAGACAATCATTTTGCACCCTTTTCCCCCTGGATTGCCCTGGCAGATGCCATAGCATGGTAACCATGGAGCCTGTTTTGCCTTTTGTCACTGTCACCGTATGTGTACTGGATGCTGCTGACAGAGGCGGTACTGCAGTCTACACAGCAGCATTCATTTGCCTTTGCAAGGTAGCAGAGATGGTTACCATCCCTATTGCACCGTCTGCCATTGTAAATTGGCAATGAGATAATGGTTATCAATCATTTTATACTGTTTGCAATTGGAAATTGACGATGATGGTTATCAATCATTTTGTACCATCTGCTGCTGTCATGGGTGGTCCTGGCTGGCCTTGCTGAGGTCGGCTGGGGGCGCATGGACAAAAATGGGAATGACTCCGTGGGTCATTCCCTTCTTTATGTTTTGTCTAAAAATAGTCAGTCCTGCCTAGAATATTGAGCAAGTCTACTAGAGAGCCAGAGATCATGGCCTCTCCAGGTCAGAGCCCTAGAGATCCTGCAGAAATGATGAGCTGCATGCCATTCTAGGGGGTGCCCCTGCAACAACCCCACCTGTTGCTTTCCTCCTCCTCCTACCCTCCTGGGCTACCATTGCAATGTCCCCCCATTTGTGTGATGAAGTAATAAAGAATGCAGGAATAAGAAACACTGACTTTTTAGCGAGATAAAATGAGGGGGAGGCAGCCTTCAGGTGCTATGATAGTCCAGGCAGGACGTTAAAGGGTGGGGGAGAGAGGAGTGCAGCCTCTTGCTGCTTTGATAGTCCAGGGAGTACAGAATCTTTTCTTTAGATACGAAGGGGGAGAGAGGGCTAATGGAGCGCAGGCTCCAGCTGCTATAATGAGACAGTTACCAAGCATTTTGTACTGTCTGCCAGGAATGACAGGGAGTCATTCCCATTTGTACCCAGGCACCCCCCGGCCGACCTCACCGAGGCCAGCCAGGAGCACTCACGGGATGATGATGGTTTTCCACCATTTTGTACCATCTGCCATCAGGGAAGGAAGGGGAGGGGATGCTGCTGTCCAGCGCTGCAGCATCGCGTCTACCAGCAGCATGCAGTAGACATACAGTGACGTTGAAAAATGGCAAGAAACGATTTTTTTCCCTTTTCTTTCATGGGGGGGGGAGGAGGGGTAAATTGATGAGATATACCCTGAACCACCCCGGACAATGCGTTTGACCCTACAGGCATTGGGAGCTCAGCCAAGAATGCAAATGCTTTTCGGAGACTGCGGGGACTGTGGGATAGCTCGAGTCCTCAGTCCCCCCTCCCTCCCTCCATGAGCGTTCATTTGATTCTTTGGCTTTCCGTTACGCTTGTCACACAGCACTGTGTTGAGTCCGTGCTGTGGCCTCTGTCTATCATAGCCTGGAGATTTTTTCAAATGCTTTGTCATTTCGTCTTTTGTAACGGAGCTCTGATAGAACAGATTTGTCTCCCCATACAGCGATCAGATCCAGTATCTCTTGTATGGTCCATGCTGGAGCTCTTTTTGGATTTGGGACTGCATGACCACCCATGCTGATCAGAGCTCCACATTGGGCAAATAGGAAATGAAATTCAAAAGTTTGCGGGACTTTTCCTGTCTACCTGGCCAGTGCATCTGAGTGCAGATTGCTTTCCAGAGCGGTCGCAATGGTGCACTGTGGGATACCGCCCGGAGGCCAATACCGTTGATTTGCGGCCACACTAACCCTAATCCGACATGACAATACTGATTTCAGCGCTACTCCTCTCCTCGGGGAGGAGTACAGAAATCGTTTTAAAAAGCCCTTTGTATCGATATAAAGGGCCTCATTGTGTGGATGGGTGCAGGGTTAAATCGGTTTAACACTGCTAAATTTGGTTTAAACGCGTAGTGTAGACCAGGCCTTAGTGCTGAGCAGATTTTACTTTCCTTTGAGCAGTCCAGGCAATATCCTGCATGGTACGGATAGAGCCCCTGAAGTGGAGTTTTGAAATATGCTCTCCCTGTATCTGTAACAATGCATTCATGGGCAACCAAGTGCAACTTCAAACTGGACCCTCACCACTACTTTTAAGCACCCCTATTTCCATGCCCTGTCTCTTTTCTTATCAGCACAGTCACCCTGTGGCTCTGCAGTCAATCTCCATAATTAATCTCCACTCTTCCCCTTTCCTTTGAGCCCAAAGAAACACAAAACCCCTCTCCTCTCCTCAATAAACACCTCTTCCAATGATCACAATGTAACTCTTCTTGATCACGAGTAAAACGGTCCATGTTGCAATTAAAATATAAGGCTTCACTTTGACTTCAACAGGAGTTAGTCATATCCAGTGGGAGAGAATTGGGCCTCAGGACTTTACTAGGAAAGAAATTATGCTTATGCTGTTTCCTTAAATTATATAATCTAAAGTCAGGTCACATATATACTTTTTGGTTATTTTTATCATGAAATTCGAAATCATTTCTAGATCACAACTACTAATCTCAAAGGCCTTGTCTATACTAACCTTATTTCCAAAAAGCTCCCTACAATTCCTAACACTGGTGGAGCTCTGCTAGGCATAGCAATGACAGGATTGCCAGCCAGAGCCGGCTGGGTTTTCGCTGCCCCAAGCGGTGGGGGAAAAAAAAACCATCGATTGCGATCAGCGGCAGCCCCACCGCACTGCTTTCTTCTTCAGCGGCACTTCGCTGGCAGGTCTTTCCCTCCGAGAGGGACTGAGGGACCCGCCTCCGAATTGCTGCCGAAAAGCCGGACCTGCCACCCCTTCCCCTTGGCCACCCCAAGCACCTGCTTGCTGCACTGGTGCCTCGTGCCAGCCCTGTTGCCAGCATAGACAAGCTCTGACTGGCCCGTGGTGTATTAACCAAGTTCTGAGACCTGATTTGAGCAGGCTTAGATGACACCATAGATAAAATATCAGCAGCTTCTGCACTAGTGGAAATCTTTCAGAAAAAATAATTTAGTGTAGAAACAGGGAAAAGTTTCAAAGAACCGATTAACTTTGGAGAAGTATCCAGTAACCTCAATGTTTATGCACAGGTACACTGGCAATGTAGAACAAATGGCCTTTCATGTAGCACCTTGGTACATTTGGTTCTGGATCAGTGGTTTTCAATCTTTTTTCATTTGTGGACCCTTACAAAATTTTAAATGGAGGTGTGGACCCCTTTGTAAATCTTAGACATAGTCTGTGGACCCCACCGGGGTCCATGAACTACAGGTTGAAAACCACTGTTCTAGATGAAACCCAGGGGGAAAGAAACTTTTCCAGATGTTTCAAAAGGTTCAGTTTGAGTTCTGTCTATAAATGCATGAAGGCTTTATGTCATATGTGCTGGGACGTCAGATATTTTTTCCGATGCTGACTTCCTCATTCTTGTGTACAGCTGACATTTAGAAAGAGAGTTATCAAGGCTGCTCGGTACTAAATTTGACCTGATGTTTTTCTTATATCGGTTTGCAAAGTCAGTGTAATTCTTCATATCTGAGGCCTGGTCTACACTACGCTGTTAAACTGATTTTAACAGCATTAAATCGATTTAACGCTGCACCCGTCCACACTACACTGCTCTTTATATCGATTTAAAGGGCTCTTTAAATCGATTTCTGTACTCCTACAAAATGAGAGGAGTAACGCTAAAATCGATATTACTATATCATATTAGGGTTAGTGTGGATGCAAATAGACGTTATTGGCCTCATTATTTTACAGTAGCTACCCACAGTGCACTGCTCCAGAAATCGACGCTAGCCTCAGACCCTGGACGCACACCACCGAATTAATGTGCCTAGTGTGGACGCGCACAATCAACTTTATAATATCTGTTTTATAAAATCGGTTTAAGCTAATTTGAATTTATCTTGTAGTGTAGACGTAGCCTGAGATAGGCATCAAATGACAGTAATAAAATAATAATCATTGTAATCATTCACTTTGGTTTTTTTTCTTTCTTTATATAGAGCTGTGCCATAGAATGACCAGACAGCAAGTGTGAAAAAACAGGACAAGGTGAGGGGAGTAATAGGTGCCTATATAAGAAAAAGCCCCAAAAATCAGGACTGTCCCTATACAATCAGGACATCTGGTCACCCTACTGTGCCAGTGGCTCATGAGCAAATCCTATGATGAAAGAAAGAAATTCAGGAATCAATACTGCAGATGGACTTTCCATTATATTTGCTAATTTGAAAATACAGTGAAACACAGTTTCCAAGTATCATTTGTCAGTACAAGCAAGGAGCAGCAGTCACCTGCAGAATCCATTTGGGAATGTGAGAATAATTTAATGCAACTACAAGTTACATAGCCAGTGTATCTTGTGCAAAACTAAACAGGAACTAAAATAACTCTAGAGTAATTTTAATTTTAAACAAATAAAGATATGGAAGCCAGATACTACTATCAGGAAGAACCTTCCATAATTCTGTCTTGAAAACATAAGCATTCAGTGCATTTACCATTGTTTAAGTCCTGGAAACTAATACATACTGTAGATGAGAGACAAAAAGTTCAGATACATTGATGGATGCACTCTGTTATACATAAAGTGTGTGTGTGAGAGAGAGAAAGAGAGAGAGGGAGAGTATTTATAACTGTTTAACCAATAGAGCTATTATTAGGGCCCTACCAAATTCAGAGTCCATTTTGGTCAATTTCACAGTCATAGGATTTTAAAAATAATAAATTTCATTGTTTCAGGTATTTAAATCTGAAACTTCATGGTGTTGGAACCACAGGTCCTGACCCAAAGAGGGGTCATGGGGAAAATCTGCAAGGCTATCTTGGGAGGGGGCATGGTATTTTCCCCTTACTTCTGTGCTGCAGCAGGTGGCAGTGCTGCCTTCAGCACTGGGGCAGCCGTAGAGCAGTGGCTGCTGGCCGGGCACCCAGCTATAAAGGCAGTGCCACTGCCAGCAACAGTGCTGAAGTGAGGGTGGCACGGTATGGTATTGCCATGCTCACATGTGCACTGCTACTCATGGGTACACACAAGTGAGGGTGGCAATACCATACCATGCCTCCCTCACTTCTCTGCTGCTGCTGGTAGCAGTGCTACTTTCAGAGCAGGGCTCTCAGCCAGCAGCCAAATAGCTTTCTGCATCTGGGGAAGGTTCCTGGAGGTCAGGGCTGGCTCCAGGCACCAGCGCAGTAAGCTGGTGCATGGGGCAGCCCTTGGAAGGGGGCAGCACATCTGGGTCTTCAGAGGCAATTTGAAGGTGAGTCCCTCAGTCCCTCTGGGAGGGAAGGAGCAGCTTCTGAATTGCTGTTGAAGAACGAAGCGGCACGGTAGAGCAGCCACAGAAGTGCCGCCGATTGTGGCTTTTTTTTTTCCTCTTCACCGCTTGGGGTGGCAAAAAAGCTGGAGCCAGCCCTGCTGGAGGTGGGTCTGAATCAGCCCCAGGAGTGGCCCCTGCAGAGGAAGAGGAAGTCTCATTGCTTCCCAACCTGGCCGGGACTAGCAGCTGGCACCCGGCATATGGTAGGAGCCCCCAGCCCTGCCCCTCCACTACACTAGCCAGATTTCATGAGATCTGGTTTTCTAGGGGAGATCAGATATCATGGGTCCATGATGTGTTTTTCATGGCTGTGAATTTATTAGGCCCTAGCTATGATAGCATAATCTACTGTTTGAACTGTTTAAAAAAACAGTTATATTCTCACAGTATGCCACCCTGTGGTATGCTAAGGTTATTTCTCATTACCCATTTTTCTATGACACTCCCCCTGCCCTCAGATTGAGCCTGATCTTCAAACCTTTAATCACGTGAGGAATCTCACATAAGCAGTGTTCATGAAGGCAACAGGACCACTCAATGAGCCAGGACAGTCCACTTGATAAAGATTTTGCAGGATCAGTTGATGAGTTCCTGTTGGCATAGCTCCTCTTCTCAATCGCTTGGTTGCTCAGGGCTCAATTCTGCATGTTGCTGAGCTCTCTGGCCTTGATACACATACATACACCCCAAACTTTAAGCATGTGAATAACCTCAATTCTGACATGCTTAAAATTAATCAGATGTTTACGAGCTAAGCCTTAGGGCCAGAGTGCTAAGCAGAACTGTGCAACTACGAACAGATTTCTGCAGAAGTAGGAGATGTGGGAGGCAGCACATGAAGCTGGCACTTTTTCTCTTCCCTGCCAGTCAGACCCTCAGGCTAGATCTGAACTGGATACCCTCCACTTATGGAATCAGTACGGATAGTCAGGGGCCATCCTAGGTACTTCCAGGCTTGATCAGAAAAGCTCACCGTATGGCAGCGGTGGCCAACCTGAGCCTGAGAAGGAGCCATAATTTACCAATGAACATTGCCAAAGAGCCACAGTAATACACCAGCAGCCCACCATCAGCTCCCCCACCCCACTTCCAGTGCCTCCCACCTACCAGCAGCCCTGCTGATCAGCATCTCTCACGCCCTCCCTGCGCCTCCCAATCAGCTGTTTCGTGGTGTGCACGAAACAGCTGATCTGTGGGGGGGACGAATGAAGGCATGGCAGGCTCTGGGGAGGGGGCGGGAAGGGGTGGAGTAGGGGCAGGGCCTGTGGCAGAGCCAGGGGTTAAGCAGTGAGCACCGCCTGGCACATTGGAAAGTTGGCGCCTGTAGCCCTAGCCCCGGAGTCGGTGCCTATACAAGGAGCTGCGTATTAACTTCTGAAGAGCCGTGTGTGGCTCCAGAGCCATAGGTTGGCCACCCCTGCCCTATGGTATGCCAAATTTTCCCCAATGGATGTGAGAGCAAAGAGCTACAAGTTTCAGTTAGAACTTCCCCAGTTACTGAGAGTTCAGCGGCAACTTGCAAACAGTAAAACAATTCCAACATCTTGTGTCAAAGGTTTAATATCAAACAGCAAACAAAGTAAAACCGTTCTCTTCAAAAGGCTAGAAATCAATTGCAGGTTGAAGCTGTCCCTGGTGAAGATCATGCTCTGTGGAAAATATATATTGAATAATGAAGTGTTGCTGCCACCTACCGAACATACGTAGCACAGTTTTACTATTTGTACAGTGGTTGGTAGTGAAACTAGTCACCTTACTAGATAGTCTAAGATGTGTTAGCTATTTGCCAGCCTGTCCATTTCATGCAAACAAATCTCAGCCAATGGATGTTTTGTAAACTATTCACTCAGACTGAGAATTCTGTTATTTTTTGTGTGTGATTTGTCACCTATATTACATGGCATTGTTTCTGTTGCCTGAATGGATCACTGAAATATTTAAGCAAGAGTATTATGTTTAACAATTGACAAATAGCAAATAATGTTCAATGAATGTTATTTTTTTTTGCACAAACACTCTTGCTTGCATATAAATATACCCATATCTAAATATAAATATGGTTATGTCAGCAAGGCTGGATATTCCCCAAACAATTAAAAAAGCAAAAGCCTGAGAATGTGAATGTTCATGAACAATAAGTAGTAATGTATATGAACATGGTACAAATGAACAACCATTCAAAATCTGAAAAAGTGGTATTGAACACTCTTAGCAGGATGTGACTACCTCCAGCCTTAAGATATATTTCTACATTGCAATTTACGCCTGTATCTGAAGTGCAGCTAGAAAGCTTCTATTGCACAGTAATATCACAGAAAATATCTGAGTCTGCCTGATGCTTTGGTTTATTTCGTTGGTGTTTGGCTTCAGACAAATGCAGGCTTGAATTAAAAAGTTAACTGTATTAGATGTGGATAAAAGCAAAGGATCTTTTCCACAACAAGGTGGGAGAGTTGTTAGAGAGAAAAAGAGAGAGAAACTCATAAGTTTCAGAGTGGTAGCCATGCTAGTCTGTATCAGCAAAAACAAAAAGGAATCCTTGTGGCACCTTAGAGACCAACACATTTATTTGGGCATAAGCTTTCGTGGACACAAAAGCTTATGCCCAAATAAATGTGTAAGGCCATGTCTACATTTACAGTTTTGCTGTAGTTACAGCTGTGTTCGTACAGCTGTGTAGGGCCAGCGCTGCAGTGTGGCCACACTGACAGCTACCAATGCTGCAGTGAACTCCGAGCTCTCCCTTTCTTCCGGTTTGTTGTGGACAGGAATTCTGGGATACCTCCTTATACCCCAGAGGTCAATAAAAGCGCTGGTGGGCGTCCACACTTGCTGACCAGCGCTGGATCACCAGCGCTGGAATCCCTACACCCGAGGCTCAACCAGGTGTACAGCCAGCGCTGCAACCAGGGAGTTGCAGCGCTGGCCGTGCTTTGCAAGTGTGGCCACATCCTAAGTTGCAGCGCTGTAACCCCCTCACCAGCGCTGCAACTCTCTAGTGTAGCCATGGCCTTAGTCTCTAAGGTGTCATAAGGACTCCTCATTGTTTTTTCTCTCTGTAATGTGGCCAAGAAACTCAAATATGCTTGCCTGACTTCAGTGAAAACTCTGGATGCTCCAATCTTTTGAAAATAGGTCACTTGTTTATGTGACTAATTAGGGACTTCGAAACAACTTGGACTTCCATTTTTGAAAAATCTTTGTCATAAAATCACGTGATTTATAAACCTTAGCTGTGTTAAATCTCTCTTAAACCCAAACAGGAAGTTCCATCACCTCCACTGTCCCCACACAAACACATATACATCTTAAACTTCCCCACTGGGAAATGCCAGTACATTATTACTGTTATATTCAGCTTGTTACTGTTAATTAATAGTAGATCTGAAAGCTACTTCTGAAATAATGGAAAGTCCCACCTTATTCGGTTAATAACTAGCACCATCACTTGCAAAACTTCAAAAGATTCTCTAAACATAGACTTTTCATCAGTGATGCTGCAAGTAAGTTCTAATCTTTCATGCTTCACATGCAAAAACATGAAAGAGGAAAAAGAGAATAGCAGTTTCCAAAGCAACATCACTCTGTCTCAAAACTGTATGTTTAGCAATACATGCAATTCAAATGGGGAAATTATTATTTACATAAGAGATGTTTTAATAAATAGTATCATTAACTTTTTTCCTAAAAAAAAAATTGTGCAGCAAAATATGTCCAAAGCTCAAGGGATTTGTAGAAGAAAATGAAAAAGAATCAGAAAGTGTCTTATGTAGAAGCCTTGAAAGGAAGAAGATCAATTTATATTCTCTCTTACTTACTGAAACACATTCTGCATATTTTATTGTTTCTGTCATCTTGCTTGTTATAATCCATCCAATGAGTTCTCAAAGAACATTAAATCCTACAAATAAATAAACTGTGAATGTTAAGGAAGATACAAAAAGGCAACAATTAATATCAAAAGCCAGATTTGAAGGCTCTTATTAAATAAAATAAGTATATTAGGCAATGACTGTCTGCCACTGAGCAATGAGAGTTATGTAGGAGGAAATCTGAAAATCTTAAGTATCATGAGAATTATATTTCTAAGCTTGTTGCAGCCAAGAACTAGAATAAAATATCAGAATCACTGTTGTGTTTTTTTTCAGAAGTACAGTTAAAATAGCTTTGCCTGTCTTCCTGTCTCCTCTGATCAGAGGATCCAAACAGTTTTTTGAAATCATTCTGTGGCCATCATTGATGTACCAATGTGTAGCATATTAGATATAATGCATAGGGAGAAATAAATCAAGCAAGAACAGACAAAGATGCTGATTTGCCATGATTGTTGTGCACCTCAAATCTATGCACAGCCCTCTTTGCCCCTGTTCTTGAAATGTTTTAAGATTCAATGTTGGACAATAGAATCTGTGAAGGAAGAAGAATACGGGCTAGGGAAAATATTATGACCCACTGGGCAGAAATATAGATAATGCTGAATAAAATGAGTAGCTGTGGATAAAGCAAAGGATTCACCTTTTCACAGCCCTATTCTGCTCCTCAAGATACACATAAAACTCTCCTGTGAAATCAATGGGAGTTATTTATATCCTGCAAGAGGCAAATCAGGCCCAGGACCTTGAAACACTAATAAAGAATCAGTGTAATTGCTCTTCTCTCTTAGTTCACAGACAGGGTAACAAGTTCAAATTCAACAGTTTTTCTCATTGCCTCAGATTACCCAGGGTTCTATTAGGTTCTGTGAGGATCTTTTGTGATACAGGACAACACATGAAAATATCATTCAAACTGACAGGATGTTGGATGTGGTGTAACTTTTTGATAAAATGATGCAAATTTTAAAGAATTCCATATCAGTAAATGATAAAAGAAAAACCCATTAAAGTTACAGGTTTCCCAGCTAATAATCTTTTAGGTATTGACAATTTTAGGTTGGGTCCCAATCCTGCAACAGGTTCTGAACATACCCAAGGGTCCAGTCATGTGGATCCTGTTGTAGGACTGGGGTCTTACCATAGATTGTGGGTGTTTTGGCTTCACTTTACCTAGCTTGTGATGGCTTTTCCCTCTGGTTTTGTGTACTTACTATGAGGAAACAAGCTCCAATCATTATAGCCTTGATTTTCACGTCAAGATCTACAGGAACCTGGATCCCAAAGTTAGCAGCATTGGTAAAAACATCGTTTACAAACCCAGACCAATATTTGGAAATCTTGCCAACTGTTGACATTTCATTAAGAGTTTTTACCTACACAAGAGAAAAGAGGGATTAAAAATAGCCACACTAACGTATAGCCCCCTCCAATCTCTCCCTCCAAACAATAATTTATTGGATTTGTTATAATCAGTGCTCTGTAACAGACAAGAAAGTATTCTATTCTTAGTGGGCCAAATCTCAGTTGGTGTAAATCAGAATAGTTCATTGATTCCATTGGTGCTTTTCCAGTTTACACAAACTGAGGATTTGGCCTAGAAGGTGAAATGAAATCCACTCCCATGTAGGTAGCCAGAACCATTAATGTCCATGCTTACTAGACTTTATTATTATAATCAAAAGACAAAAATGTTTACTATTTTGAATAGTTTTACAACCTCTGCATTTTACTTTTCTGGGAAATTTTGGGAAGCCTCTTCTCCTTGTCGCAGGGGGAAAGGTTATTCAAAGTATGAGAATATGGGACACACCATCCTATTATTTTTATTGTTACTCCACCTCTCCCATCTTCACCTTGACTTGCTTGTCTCATGCAGTTATGTCTTGTCTTTCAGACTTTAAGCTCTTTGGGGAAGGAACTGTCATCTTCTATGTTGGTACGGTGCCTAACACAAGGGGTCCTAGCCTTTGGAGGCCTCATGATGCGATCACAATATAAAAAAACAGATGAAGAATAAAGCCACCTTTCCTTGACACTTCCTGCCTATGAAATTTCAAGTTGTCACAGAGAGAGGATCCATGTTCTGTCTGAGGTGTTTTAAATGTAATTCCAGAAAAAAATCAGTTTCTGACATGTGAAAAGCAGGCTATGTGACCAACAGCATCACCATGTATTACATTTGCCCCATTGTCTGAGATTATGATCCCAGAGGACAGAGAGAGGAGCTGGTCAACCATTCCCATCATCTCACCTCCCTCCATTTGTACACTGAATTGTGCAGTTTCTAATTGTGGAAACTGCACATGCACAGCATTTCACCCTAACGTTGCCCCTGCAGAATGGATACCCTTCTCTACACCTAAGTAACCCTCCCAAAAGCTGTCCCAATGGCTATTCACAATCAGGCTGATTCTATTCCCATTGGTAATCAGGGGCAAAATATCCATTAACTTCAATGGGACTGGTTCCACTGTTCCAGTGAATTGACAACTGGCATAGGTCCTCATGTGATTAAAGCTGGGACCAAAGCAAAAGAGCACATCTGAACATCCACAAATGTTGGATGTGAATTCAAATTTTGTGGCTTAGGCTCCTCTTTCATTTTGTTTGGATGTAAATTACTTTCTCAGACTTTTCCCATGGTCAGCATTTTTGTCAGTTTGGCATTAAACAATAGCTTTGCAGGGCATGTGCTGAAATTCAGTTTATGGCAGGCATGCTGGACACCCATCTGCAGCATCACACCACAACGAAGACCTGCAGCATTGACAACATCAGAAAAGCAGACAAAATTCAATTTGAAAATATATGTGCAATTGCACAAACAGAGCAGCTGCTGCCACAGCAGCAGATACAGTGGCAGCAGTTAGACACCTTCCTTTCATACCCCTATCCTCAAGCAGGATGTCATAAGATCATTTAATGTAGCCTATTCTCTGTACACAAAGAGTCAGAGGACTCTTGCTTCAGCCATGCTGCTGCTGAGAAGTATTGTGTCACTAGTGATGATGAAACAATGGAAAGAAAAGAGACAGCGGCAGCAGCTACAATAGATTCCGCAATAATAGCTTAGATGCATAAGACACTGACGCAGTTGCCTCTGACCAATGGAGTTACTTGCTCTGACATAAAATACTGAGACCTGGAATACTGAGAAATGAGATGGATTCCCTTCTATCTCTTAGCTTCCCCTAGCCACTGACTTCGGATTGCCACTAATCAGTACCCTCATGTTTGTCATCACTTATATGCTCTGGGGCATCATGCTTATCTTTAGCCATGTGAAATGACACACCAGAAAAATACTTTTTTAGAGATTTGGGATCAGCAGCAACACTGGAGCTGACTGGAAATCAGGGAAAAGAAATCGTGAAGATGTACACAATTCTCCCCTTTCACAAGGAAATTTCACGTTGACAAAAAAATTATTGACTAGCTGTAAATAGTAGTAGCATCATGTCTCGGGACCAATGCCCCCCTAACTTCTAGCTCAGAGAAAAGTGTCCCTGATTGTGTGGTCATCACAGTTATTGGTAAGATAAACCTACATTTGTGGGCAGAATCTCACTGAAGTCTTTTGGTATGGCTGTTTAGGAGGTAGCCAGTGTAGAAGGTTGCTATGATCCCTTAATCTTGCTAAAACAGAGAGAAAGTGAGAAATCCAAAGCACTGTGATTGTCATCGCAAATTTTGTGCATATTTTGCTCTCCCAAACCCCTCAAATCTACTGCTTCTAAGACTTAACTGTCCTTTTGTAGAAGCAGCAAAGTGGCTTTTCAATGGCAATACTACTCTTAGAATAGGTCTAAGGGTATTGAAGTCAGTGGAAAGCATCCCACTGAATTTAGTGGACTTTGGATCAGAACTTCACTGAAGGAGACTGAGATGTGATCCTGGCTCTATTCAAGTAGATGGCAACACTCTCATTGATTTCATGGGGTCCAGGATTTCACCCAGGAGAACGTTTTTTCCTGCATCTATTGTCACTCCTATCCAGGAAATGCATGTGGTAGACTCAACTTCCAGCCTAAGTTCTGAGGTTAGAAATATGAACTTTGATTTGTCACTCCGTGTTCTGTTGACATCTGGTTCCTACATTACAGTAGTTTTTTTTTTTAAATTTAAAACCTTCATTGAATGTGTCAGTCAAAATATTATATTACTTTTAAACAATGGGCGTTCTCTAATGTATGAAACATACCTCAAAGTCTACATCTCCAAAACAGCTGCACGTTGCATAGGGGCCAATTATTTTCAATACATCTTCTTTGCTCTCATTCAGTATAGTGAATTTAGGCAGCAGAGGGTCCCAGTTCTGGACAACGTAGCCGACTATTGTACCAGGAGGGGACTGAACTTCTAACTATTAGACAAAAGTGGCATACAATAATGTGTAAATTTACAAGATTAATTGCCCTATTTTTAAATGCAAAATTTTAAACCATAAACATGGTATGAAAAGACTTCATAGGATAGTTTTAAATACATTGAACAATATTAACTTAATAACTGCTGCTAAAGAATAAAGTTTTGTATAACATGAAAAACCATATGTATACTGAAGCTAATGTATTTACAGTAATTAGTTAAAATACCCAGGCCTATTTATATAGAGATGTTGATACTTCTGTACATCGATCTGCATCTCTAGTGTAAATCATAATGCACCACTGAGAAAGTACATGGGCGAGTACATAAAGCATAAAATGATTAAATCAACATGCTGGACTAGAATATTCACTTTTCATAGCCAACGCATCTCAGAGTCAGATGCTTTATAGTAATTAGTGGTGCAATACAGAAAGAAAGTATCTGTGTTCTTATTCAAATGGAACACGCTCTTAACACAAGATTGTGGATCCTGTGAAACTGTATAGGAGTGGTATTAAGACTTTCTGTAGCAGAATCCAGGGCAGTGCAATCTAAGTTAGACTGACTCACATTAATTGAGGACCTATCTTTCCATGTACTTTACTGTCACGCTATGTGATTTGCACTGTAAAGTTACTGTTAGTCTGTGACAAGTAAAATTATATTTATTGTGCTAATTGTTCCTATAGGATTGTGTTAAAAATGCACAAAAGCAAGTTATTCAAACTATACACACACACACACACATATCTCATAGGATTTATCAGGACTAATATGGACATTTTTGTACTAAGCATAGCAAATAGCAAGTAAACCGCCACCAAAAAGGGGTGAAATCTTGACCCCATTTGAAGTTAGGTATTGCCCTTGATTTCACCCATGTTTAATTTCTCATAAATATCAAAATGAGTGTTATGTAATCTGTAAGAAACGATAGTACTTTTACTATTCAGCTTGAAATTATGATACAATGTCTTGCATCAAACTGAAACTGAAACATACTACAAAAACACATACACTTCAAACAAAGCATGGCTCATGTGCACCAGTCATTGTATAAATTATTGCCCCAATCCTGCACTGAGGACTGACCTCTACATGGGCTTCATTGTAGCATTGGGGCTTATCTGAGCAGTGTTGAGTGCATGTTCTCTAATCATTTTGTGGGTCTGGACTTGCAGAGTCTAATCAGATCACTCAAACCCTCTATGTAAACATGGCAAAAACCCTATGGAACTTGCCATTCTGCTAGTCTGCATCATACCCGTAATCTGAATGAAGGCGAAAGTCAGACCTTCCTTGCCTGCCATAGGCTACCTGTAATTAATGGTCTTATTCATCATTAAGGAAGTATGTTCCTTGCCAGTTACTTGTCTTGACAATTACTATTTTTATGGATTTTTTTTTTAAAAGAGGAACTCTGGTCTAGCAGCCAGAGCCCAGCCTTCTGGTCTCTATGTCTCACCAGATGAAGATGGACAAAACACAGTCCTTTCTGTGCATTTTACCCATCTGGAAAGTGGGTATACTGCCAAACTGAGAGCGGCCTCATGAGGCTTAATGAAAGTTGGTAAATAATTTGAGATACATAAATGAAAGATGCTGTTGTTATTATTCACTGACCTCTTGCATGTAGCAAGGGAACCAGCAGCTGTTACATCTCAAGGGTCTATTCACTGTGATCACCTCTCGACCGGTGTTATCAGTAATCCTTATCGTGAAAGATCGTATAGGTGAACAGAAGTTACGATCAAAGCAACCATTTTCTTCCATTGCAAAGTAAACTCTTTGTCCCAAATGGTTTTTTATCTCATATTTGCTGCAGGTCTCTGTACCAAGTATGACTAATAAAGCAAAACAGTTAGCAAGTTATTTAGTATAATACATTAGAATTAAAGGTGGCCCAAAAACACCTGATCCAAGTTCACAGTCCAACCTCTGTCTCTAATGTATATTGTAAGCTCTTTGGAACAGGGACCATTTCAAAATTCCTTTAAAGTAATGAAACTATGCAATTATGCAACACTAATCAGACATTGGATTGAACCTGAACACCATGGAATCTGGAAAAATTCAGATCTATATTTTAAACCAAATTAGAGACTGCTCAGATCAGACTTTGGTTTGACTCACTATAGAATTATGAAGTTCAGATCTGGATCCAGACTTGATATCCAGAGTTCTGGTTTGGACTCATCACTAACTTAAATAGGTGAAAAGTAATTACATGATCCCGTTCAGTTTTGCTCAGTGGCAAAACTCCTATTCATGTCATTGAGGCAGGATCAGGCCCTATGCCAATCTGCAGTGAAAAAAAAATATCAAGAAACATGACATTTCATTTGTAGCAGTTAATGTTTCTAGAGTGCTTTGCAATATGAAAGCACTGTATACATGCAAAGTATCGTGCATTATTGTATCACTTACAGATATCTTCTGTTTCTTTAACTCATCTGATTAGAGAGCATTGCATTATTTGGTAGCATGTGAATAATTGCTAAAGAGAACAACATCTTCCCAATCCCGGAAACACTTATAAACATAAGTAGCGTTATGCATGTGAGCAATCCCACTGAACTCATTGATGAAGAAACTTCTATGGCTGGAGTAGAGACTCATTGACTTTTTCCTCTCCTTTTATTGTGGTAGAACTGCTATAAACAAAATGAACTTTCAGCATTAAACCTATCAGTGCATGGAGGACCTGATCAAATACCCATTAAGGTCAATGGGCGTGTTTTCATTGACTTCAATGGGAAAAGGTCAGGGCATAATTAATGTTACATTTACAAAGGTATCTACATGCTGGCATTGTAAAGATGAAACTCATAGACATGGTACCTTCAAGAAGCTCCACCTGCTGGTGAATGATTATCTGGTCCAGCTGTTAAAAAAATGAAAATAAATGAAAGTACATGGTGGCACTCTTATAATTTTAAAGAGATTTGGAGTTGCCACAGTAATCACTCTCGTATACCTGTCAAGGATACCATATGTTCCAGCAGACCTACATTTCCTTGCTCCCAGGCCAGCAGGGGCTGAGTACATTGGGGAGCATCCTGTGTCACTGTAGTCATCTTCTTGTTAATTCAGAGGAGTCTCAACCTGCTCAAGAGGGAGCTGGTTCTACTCCATGCCAGCTGGAGGAATATGATATAAGCTGTGATGTATTGTATGCATCCATTTGAAAGCAGTGACCCAAATGAGTTCCACTGGGGTCATGATGAGGCCAGCTGTAATTGAGGGAAATGTACAAAGGATGCAGAACCTGATTCTCTCTCCCACTCTGTCTCCTTTGTGCTGTTCTGATTATGCAAAGGTGTCAGGCCCTTTTTCCCCTGTTGAAGATTCACCTGATATGAATGAGTCATCAGAAGGCACAGACAAGGACTTGTTGGGGACAGGGAGGAGGCATGGCCAGTGCACACTGTGCTTAAAGTTATGCCGTAAAAAACCTGGAGATTCAGAAATGGTGGACATCACATGGCATTCTAGGATGCCAAAATGAGCCAAAAAAAAAATACTTCTCTATAAAGCCAACTTGTTGACCAAGGAGAAATGATCATATGATTGACAGATTAGAAACCCAATGATAAACAGTGAATATTTGCCATGTATTTCTGAATCTCCTCCCCAGAGCTGCTGTAATGGTTTATTATTGTCTCTCAGGTATTCTCTCTGTTTTAAGAAGGGGGTGCTAGTGCTGTAAAACTGACTGGCTATCACTTCAATGTCATTTTGACTGTAGGTCACCATACTAACAATTTAGCCTTTGGTCATTTCTTTCCCTTAAATATCTGATGGCCATCAAACATTTGGTACAAGATTTTCTCATTACTCATGGCTGAAGAAAGAAAACATGGGATGACCACATGGGATCATCGTGCCACAGCCCCCCACTATATATCACTTCTATATTTGGCAAACCTTGTGTAATACATATTCAGAACAAGTTGCAGCCATTTAGTTTGAGTCACTCTTGCAGCTCATCCAGTTTGCAAACAGAAGCTAGTGAGTTAGCCTCCATAGCCTGACACTTATCTCTGAAGTACATATGCAAATAAATGATTTCTGAATAAGGCCTTTCAACTTACAAACATTTTCTTAAGCACTTATGCTACTTGCAGCTTAAACTTCAGTAGGCATAACAAGAACCTCTTGCATCTGAAGGGAGTTTAGTATAGAGCTTTAGTATAGGTTGCCAAACATCTTGAACATTGCAGAAATGTCCCAATGTGTGAACATTGGTTTTGTACTCCAATTTGATCTTTCACAAGACAAAACATATTGAGTGATGTTAAGCTGGTAAAGCCTAGAGCTATTTTAATTTATAAATTAATTTATTATCAAATAAAAATATATCTAAGTTTGGAGAGGGCAGTAAGGATAGCAACATGTCATGCTTTTTTGTTTTATTGGATTCTGTAAGAATTCTCACATTGCATCTCAAAGTATTTTACACCCTAAGATTTATAAAGGTCTATGCAACTCGCTTGACCTTAGTCCTTTTAGCAGGTTAATTATCTTTTTTATTGTTGTTGTTGTTGTTAACGGCGGCAGTTTTGGCTGTATAACGTAAATATATCTCCGCTATAAAGGTACTGGCCCAACTTTGAAGGTATAAATGTTTGCAAGACACACTCTTTTCCTACACTTTCTTCTCTTTTGGGTACTGTCCTGTATATCTCCATAGGCTGTGAGCTCCTGGGGCAGCACAGCTGCAGAGCCCGGCCTGACCCGGTGCTCTGTGCTGTGTGGTGGCCCATCTCCAGCTGCGTGGTGCGGCCGTAGCACCGCCAGCTACCAGCATGGTAAGGGGGCAGGGAGCAGGGGGGATTGGATAGAGGGCAGGGGAGTTTGGGGTTGTGGTCAGGGGGCAGGGATGTGGATGGTGGTGGTGAGGGGGAACAGGGAGTTGAATGGGGGCAGGGGTCCCGAGGGACAGTCAGAAAGGGAAGGGTGGATGGGGGGCAGGGGGCAGTCAGGGGCAGGGGCTCCGGGGGCAGTCAGGAGAGAAGGGGTGGTTGGATGGGGCAGGGGTTCCAGGCCACGACCCCCTCCCTTAACTGGCTCTCCATACAATTTACAAAACCCAGTCCAGCTCTCAGGCCAAAAAGTTTGCCTGCCCCTGCTCTAAAATAAAGAACAGTTTCTGAATGGGGTGAAAAACAATTGCTATTCCCTTTAGGTGCCCAATTTCATTAGCAATCTAATACTGACAGTGTTTTCAATAACAAATAGATACTACACGGTAATTTAGGCTGCAAATGTAAAATAAATTTTTCCTAATGCGGATAGAAATAGTCTCATGTATTTATTTCAATTAAAGCCTTTATGGATTGAAACATTCCTTAGCTCTGTTACAATGTTGGAAGCCAAACTCAACATCTGTCTAGTGCATGAGACTTAGAGCTGCACATTCTAAATGATCAGACTAGTTTCACTGTCAGAACAGGGCCTGGTTCTTTCCTCCTCCCACATGCTACTGAGTGGGAATAACTGTGGAGTAAAGTACTACATGGTTTGAATAATGGTGGCAAAAGCAGGCCTTAAGTGAAGTGCAAACAGTACTCAAACAGCATATGTGGCAAGGTGATCAGACTTTAAAATGCTTTCATTCCGAATAGTCTCAAGTGTTCCTGGGAACACAGCTGAGAATGTTTTTTGTCAAATAGACTCTTTCGTTTGAAGTGGCCTCATGGCTATGATGTTTAAAAGATAAAAAACAATTCACAATCATTGAAGCCTATTATGCCAATTATTTTACAAACCACAATTTGCTAGAGACAAGGATGGCTTTGGACACAGTCTGTATAGGTAGCTATCTAAGATGCCATATACAGGGATATTTATGGCTCTGGGAAAAGTACAACTGTGGGCAGAAATCATCTGGCTAAAAGACCTTTGTGCTCTCAAAATGTGGGCTCCATTTTAGAGCCTTGTTTTTCTCTCTATGAAGTCAATGGGAATTTTGGTAATGATTTCCATGGGAGTAGGACCGGGCTCTTAATGAGCTGGAGGGAGATTGGGGAAAAGAAAAGAGAGGTAAGGCATGACAAGGAGAGGGGAAAGAGACCCGCTTTATTGAGTCATTGAGGAATGAAAGTGAAGGCAGAAGTAACCATCTTGCTCTTCCTGCAAGTCTAAATTAATTTCAAAGTTTTGTTTCATTTCAACACAAACATAAGCTATTGAGGAAACAAAATGTTATTAAAGTTGAGAGACAACAGGACCTGGCTCAGGTATTCCAGACCAGGAGGCAAGCTGTGAGGAGGTTGTACATGTTTCCAGGCTTCTGTAGGTTCAATAGGTTTACTTTGGCTAGGAAGGTCTGGAGAACCCGGAAGATAATCCTGAAATATTTTGTTAATTTGTCCTTGAGGATCTGCAAGAAGGAAAAAAAGACTTAATTAAGATTTAGATTATATAATTAGGATATGATATTGCTTCCTAGCTAACTTAACTGTTTACTTTTGTATCATTTTTATGTAGCTGTATCTATCAATGAGTGTCAGAATTTTGCAGGAATGGGATTTCTATCAACTTTGTGGTAGAATGTGGATGCTGATACACAGAGACACAAAGAGAGCAAGACCATGTACATGTACCCTATATTATGCTGGGAGCTGAGTGATACCTCACTGGTGGGGCAATAGCTGCCCCTCATTCTGGGTAAATATAACACACACACACAAGACTGATCAGAAACCTGAGTTATGTGGGCAGAAGAGTTTCACCAAGGGCTGAATGCAAAGGAAGGGGGATAGCTATTGTTTGAGAGAGCTGTGTGACACAGAGAAGGAGCAGAAGCACCATAGCTAAAGAAGGCAGCATCAGAGACAATCTGAGAAGTGCTTGTCATGTGACCCTGTGAGAAAGATATGAGAGAGCACTTTTGGGTAGAGTCCTGGTTGGAAAGGGGCTTGGAACTCTGAGCAGAGAAACTGTCTTCCGATCTTTGATTCCTGTGTGCAGGGAATCTGGACTTCATAGTCATTTTTTCTGTAAACAAACGGGATTGCATCAAAGAAATACCTATCATTAATTTCTCCTCCTAATGGAAACAACCCCACAATACTGCTTGGGTCAAATGGGATAACAGTTTATATAGTGCCTGTGCAGTATCCTCTTCAATGTTTATGGTTTTATTAGTGCATGATAGTTTCTTTCAGATTAAGCCTCTCTAGAAAGTAAATGACTTGTCTGGGATCTGTGGTTCCCAAAGCTGGCTTTTTTAAAAGGATATCAATGGCTGTATTCTTGTTACAATGGTTGGGCCTGATTCTCCACACTGACAAAATGGTTTTAACCAATGTAATTCCATTGATTTAAATGGTATTACACCAGGGTGAAATTAGAATATTAGAAGATGAGGCTTTATCAGTCTGTGTACTTAGGGATTGATCCTGAAAACACACACTATTACTATATACTGTTACTCACACCTTCTTGTCAACTGTTTGAAATGGGCCATCCTGATTATCACTACAAACGTTTTTTTCTCCTGCTGGTAATAGCCCACCTTAATCAATTAGTCTCAGAGTTGATATGGCAACACTCATTTTTTCATGTTCTCTGTGTGTGTGTATGTGTATGTGTATCTTCCTACTGTATTTTCCATTGCATGCATCTGATGAAGTGGGCTTTAGCCCATGTAGAAGGGCCGAGTCACCCCTGCAGCACCTCCTGCTGGTCGTCCTCAGGAATTCGCTTAATTTACAGCCTGGCGCGCCCTCTGCAGGCCAGTGATCTGACTGTCCTCTGGCCCCAAGTCCCTCCCTGGACCCCGGTGCCCTTTTACATGGGGTTCTGCTCCCTGGTAGTAACCCCTCAGTCTTAGGGTCTCCCCTGCCGGGGAATCCTCACCCACTATCCGCACCTCGCCAGTCATTGTCTAGCCCCACGCCCTGGGGCAGACTGCAGTATGTGGCAACGTTGGGTTTGGACCTGCTGCTGCCTTGGCCTACCCCTGGGCTGCCTTCTGCAGCCCCCAGTACCTGCTAGCCCAATGCTAGGCCACAGCCTGGGGCTTTCCAAGCTGGAGCTCCCCAGCTCCTCAGCCTTTCCCCAGCCCTGCTTCACTTAGGTACCTTGTGTCTAACTCCCTGCAGCCAGGCCCTTCTCACTCTACAGCTAGAGAGAGACTAACTGGCTTCTGGCTTCCTTGGCCTTCTTATAAGGCCCTGTTGCTCAGTTTGAGGCATGTCCCCAGCTGCAGCCACTTCCCCCAATCAGCCCAGCCTAAAGGCTGCTTTCTCCAGCCACAGCCTCTTCCCAGGCTGTTTTTAACCCCTTCAGGGCAGGAGCAGGGGACCACCCTGCTACACCCACGAAACCAACTGGTCCTGTCCATGCTCTGGTACTGGCTCAACACCCTGGTCCCGGCCCCGGGTTTCCTGGCCGACCTCCGGAAGGTGGTTCTGGAGTTCTTTTGGCCAGGACTGCACTGGGTCCCTGCAGGGGTACTCCACCTGCCCCTGGAGGAGGGAGGACAGGGCCTGAAGTGCCTGCGCACTCAGGTCCACGTCTTCCGCCTCCAGGCACTGCAGAGGCTCCTTTATGGCGTGGGTAGTCCAGCGTGGAGAGCCCTGGCGCACGCCTTCCTGCGCCGCTTCCAAGGGCTCCGATACGACCGGCAGTTCCTTTATCTCGAACCGAGGGGTCTTCCGCGAGATCTCTCTGGGCTGCCGATCTTCTACCAGGACCTCCTCCAGACCTGGAAGCTATTCTCTGTGACCAGGTCCGTGGCGGCCACCGAGGGGGCCGACCTCCTCGTGGAGCCCCTGCTACACAATCCCCAGCTCCGTGTGCAGGTGGCGGAGTCCCCCGCGATGCGCCAGAGGCTGGTCCTGGCGGGAGCCGCCAGGGTCGGAGACCTCCTGGAGTACGACCGGGGAGGCTGGCTGGATCCCCTGACGCTCGCTCACCGCATGGGGCTCTCCAGACCTTGCACTCCCCGGCGCGTACTGCAGGAGGTGGAGGCCGCTTTGCCACCCACTGCTCGGGCCTACCTCGAGCGGGTCCTGCGGGAGGGCACGCCCCGCCCACCCCCCACCCCAAGCCCTCCGGACCTTTTCATTGGGCCTCTGCCCCGTAGGCCCGACTGGCCCCCCCGTCCCTTGTCCGCAAGCCGGCTGCACGACCTGCAGCCGGTCCGTTTCCAAACCGCGCCACGGAAACAGCTCTACACGCTCGTGCTCCACACCCTTCACTTCCTCACCCTCGTGTCCCGCCCCGATACGAAGTGGCGGGACCTCTTGCCACCTCTGGAGGGTGAGGAGCCCCGGTGGGCCAGCCTCTACTCCACCCTGGTCCCAAGGCCCACTGGGGATATCAGTTGGCGGCTCCTCCATGGGGCCGTGAGCACGGGCGTGTACTTGGCGCGGTTTACCCCTGTCCCGGACACCTGCCCCTTCTGCGGCGTGAGGGAGACCCTGGCGCATGTTTACTTAGAGTGCGCCAGGTTGCAGCCCCTACACCGGCTCCTCACAGCCATCCTCTTACGTTTCTGGTTACACTTTTCCCCTCACCTCCTTTTGTATGCACTCCCTATCCGTGGCCCCACGAAGTCCCGGGACCTCCTGGTCAACCTCCTCCTCGCCCTGGCGAAAAAGGCCATCCACGCGACCAGGGAGGGGAGGTTGGCCGATGGAGACTCCGGTGACTGTGGGGCTTGCTTCCGCTCCATGGTCCGATCACGCATCCGGGCGGAGTTCCTCTGGGCGGCGTCCACTGGCTCCCTTGACGCCTTCGAGGAGCGGTGGGCGCTGTCCAGGGTTCTCTGCTCGGTGTCCCCGTTAGGTTCTCTCCTTCTGACCCTTTGACCTCACTCCTGTCCCTGTTCTTTTATTAGTTGTCCCCCGCACTCAGTGGGTTCTGTGGCCCTGTGGTTCCTCCCCTTAGGCTGGGGGAGGATCCTTTAGCAGTGGGCGGGCTTCGCCCGCCCACTTCCCAGACACCCAATAGATACACCCACAAAAGCTTATGCTCAAATAAATTTGTTAGTCTCTAAGGTACCACAAGTACTCCTCGTTCTTTTTATTACACACACAGTGTTTGTTACCTTGGGTAGTCCCATTTAAGGTAATGATACTACTTATACTTGAAATGGCTGTACGATTGGGCCCTATCTTACATCGCCAAACGCCACCAAAGTCAATAAGTGTGCATGTATATAACAGAAAGAAAAATCTATCTTATGAGCCCAATTTGGATCTCACACTGGTTTTACCACTGATTTCAGTGAGCTAAATTAGTTATACTGGCATAAATGAAAGCAATGCTAGGCCTATTGTGTTTAAATAACACAGCATTTTATTAAACTGAGCCTCCACACTTAGATACTGTGAGTGTCCCCAAACAAATCGTTTCTATCAAGTGTGCTACAATACTTATGCAGAACGAGGGTTTTAGCACCAGAAGGAGCTGTGGCTTTAAAGTTTTCCTTTGCTGTTATGGGTTTAAATGAGATCCTTCAGCATTATTTGAACATAGTGTAGCTGATTCATTGTTTAATCATATTTTGATCTTAATTTATCTTTGCAGCTACTGCTTTCTTTCAAAGTCTGAGACCACAGGACAAAGAAGGAAGCCCTTTGAATTTCTATCTGGCTTTTAAAAATGTATAACTGGGTTATGAATATTTTATAGGTGCTTCTGCATCATTTCACCTCACAGGCTACTGTTGTTGCTCTAACTCTTGTTACATGAAATGCCATGAAGTCTTATTGGCCAAGTGCTAGTGTCTTTCTTGAATAGTAATAAGAAATAAAATGACAAACTGCAGTTTTGTCCATCACATTTAAGTTATCAAAAAATCAAACAGCATACACATTAAATATTGATGGAAATCTAAAATACTTTGAAGCTTTGTCTATTTTTGTGCTTATTTTGTGAAGGTATTTTTCTATTTCACTTATGGTAAGTGAACATTTAAGATAAACAAACAGATTGGACAGTATAATCATAATTTGTAGAATTACTGGCCACTGTCTAGAAGTGTATTATCATGTTTCTTTACTGTGGAAACTCTAGGCTAGAAGGCTACATTATTCAGCTGTTTCTGCTAACTACTGTACATTAAAAATATACATTACAAATTCCCCATTATAACTTCAATAGAAATATGCAAGTCTTCACACTCCAAAAGAACAATATTTCAAAGCATGCAGCAATAATGCTATAAAAACTACTTGGTACCCAAGAACATCCTTAGTGTTAAGTAGCATTGCATTTACAAAGTTCTAGCAAAAAGATAGCCAAAAACTGACAATCCTATATAGCAAATTGTTGGAACTCTGCTAGACCCCCAAATCCTGCTCCCACTGCACCTGTACAACTCCATGGGGTATCTTCAGTGGAGTTGTATTGACATAAAGGAGATCTGAATCTTGGCTCTTTCTGTTCAGTAATATCATTTGATAGTATGTGCAAATGAACTTAGAAGGATTTTATGATTGACTGACTGCAATTTTCACTTGCCGTTCTGAGGAGTCAACTGGCTCCAGCTACAGACAATACATGTCAAGAATGAACCCAAATATAGCTAATCTGACTAAATGCAATTAATCTTCAAAGATTTCCTTTGTTATTTGGTAGCAGGACTGTGACCCATCTTGAAAATGAGCATCATCTGCTAACACACTATTTTCAAAGTAGACTATGGAAGAAGTGTGTGCAAAATATGTTAACCTTGGATCAGTGCATACCCTTTCCACATATTCAATGCCAACTATACAAGCACTGGTACACATAAAAATATGAACAAACACCTCACAGGTTACATGCAAATGCTACTTTTTATTTCATATATTTTATTCAATTAACATTTTATTATCAATTTTACTCTCCTTAGGAGCATCTCATATTCTGAAAAACAAAAAAGGTGAAACAATCATGCTTTGGATGATGTGGCTTTACTCTGAACCCCTCTCATTTAATAAAATTGCTGGAAATTTAAAAGACTGCAGTTTTCTGTAAACATGATATAAAAATACAGGCTATATATGCACTTACCTTGAGAGGCCATGAAGCTGCCTGAGTCACTTCTTCAAAGGAAGCCAGGTTAAAAGAAAAGGCTTTTCTTGTTGCAGCAAGGGGGGTGGAGGAGAAGAAGCACAGCATGCACAAAACTTCAGAGGGTCTGTCTACTTCATGTCAGCTTACAAAAGAACTGGAAGGAAATGTTATCACCTTTCTTATGTTCCAGGACTATGCATTTTATGTGGATGGACAACAGGGGGAGATGGTGCTAGCAAATAAGAAAAATATTACTCATTTTAAAGTCATTTTGAATCAATGACAACAAGAAAGGGGCATCACCAGTACAAAGAAGTAAACTTTACGTGCCCACTGGTTAATTTAAACACATGGATAAGACCTAAGATTCTCCTTTACACTGTACTGTGTCTGTTTAGGTATTTGTATTCTAAGACTAGACACTTCAGAGAGTTGGCTGCCCAACTCCCACTGACACTTTTAAAAATGGTTACAGAGGGTTAATTCACACCCAGACACCACAATAAAAATCACTTTTGCCTGTATGCAAAACCAGCTTTATTTCATCAACCAAATATACATAGAGCTATTTGGATTTTTTTTCTACAAAAGCTTTTGGAAACTCATCTAGTAAAGAAAGAAAAGATTTCCTTAAACTCCCCCCTCCCACCTCAAATGAAAAAACAAAAACCTTGACTCTAAAGCAAGAGGAAAGAAATATCATGGACAGTTGTTTCAAGCAGCTAAAATGCATTTAAGAAAAGATAAAAATACATGACATTTTTGGATTAAAATTATAACAAAACAGTCTCTATTAAAATGTAATCTACAATGTGGTCAAAGGGAAAGCTGACTAGGAACTGAAGGAGCAGCTGGACCTACAATGAAGAAATATGAGATGCCAGAACAGCTCACTTTCCAGCCACAGCAGTACCGAACCCAGGTACAGCATGCCTGTAATGTGCTCAGGAATCTCACCGTAATTTATCTCCTTGGATGTATGAGTGAGTGATGATGCTCTCCAATGGCTGGCTCACAGAGTGGATATGAGACTGTTAGCACTACTAGCTAAAGGAACTTTTCAGCTTGAGACCAATGTTTTAAGAGCTTGAGGATCAGCTCTCCATATGTGCTTTCTATAGTGATTGTTTCTGTCTGCAACACATGGACATTAGAGACAAGGTAGGTGATGTAATATCTTTTATTGGACCAACTTCTGTTGGTGAGAGAGATAAGTTTTTGAGCTACAGAGAGCTTTTCTTCAGATCTGGGAAAGGAATTCTGAATGTCCCAGTTAAATGCAAGGTGGAACACTTGTTTGGCATAAATATTTAGCACATATTCTAAGCTGTGTGTGATCTGAAAGTTTCTCTCTCTCACAAACAGAAGTTGGTCCAATAAAAGATACTACCTTGCCTGGTTTGTCCCTCTAATATCCTGGGACAGACTTGGCTACAACAACATGCAACGCATGGACTTGTCACAGTGAAACTTTGTAGTGTGAACAAATAGTCCAACTGGGCCAATTTTAGCCCCTGCCCAATCATCCATATGCCCTTGTGGCAGTGTATAGGGTGCTGTTCAGGAACTCTGAGGGTCTATGAGAGAATTACTAGGTGCAGGAGCAGCCTGGAGCCAATGTAAGTTTCCTAGATTCTCTCCACCACCTCCTCCTCTGCCAAGCCTTGGAGGAGACATGCTGAGAGGAAGCCGGGGGCAGAAGACTAGGGGACCGGCTTGTAGTTCTCTGCAAGATTCTTTGGAGATTCTGGGCTGCTCTGAAGCCCACAGGCAGAGCTGGGAAGGCTGTCATTAGTTGGAGCTCCCCAGGAGTTCCTCTCACTTGTGCTGGAGGCTGTTTCAGCACCTGAGGCAGCCCAGAATCCAACCAGCTCAAAGGTGGTGTAAAGTCACCTTTGCCTGTCTTCCCCACTCCTACTGGTACTACAAGTTTTGTGCAGGTGCAGCACAGAATCCAGCTCATTAACTCCAGGTGCAATGATTTTACTCCTGTGTTTATAGGAACAGGCCTCTGGATCAGTATGTATTTATTTCTCTTTCAATCATTTCGTATGAGGATTAGCTAAAGTAGTGCCCTCTTCAGTGTTTACTTATGGAACCTTTATCTGTTCTGCAGTAATTCCTCTGCCAGAAGTGGAGGCAAGAAATAAGTATAGACAGAGTCAGGAAATAATGGCCTTGACTTGCATTAAAAATGGTTCAGTTGCATGCATACAATCTACAGACGTCAGAAGGGAGGAGTCATTTTCATTACTGTTATTTCTAAAGTACTGTTGGTGTGGATGGTGCTTTGAGAGTCATAAAATAATATGTCCTTGCCACAAAGAGCTTGCAATCTACACTTCTGCTTCTGGTGTAATTTCTAAATACTTACCTCTTAGCATTTTCTAAAAGTTCTAAAACTGGGTACTTTGTTGGTTTAAAGCAGATCTTATTAGTTTGCTCTCTTCTTTCACAGATTTACCCATTTTTCTATGCTCACCCTTTGTCCTGTTTTGTTTCCCGTTGTTTTATTCTGCTGCCATCTTTCTAGTAAGTTTGGCTACTTGTTTTCTGTATTCACATTGGTTTTTTTGTTTACATAGTTCCTTTCATTCCAAAGAATGTTAATTTTTTTTCCAGACGCTAGGTGGGATTTTCAAAAGCACTCAGGCATTGGTCTGAATCTGCTCCTACTGAAGGGAATAAGATTTTCACCATTAACTTCAGTAGCAGCAAACTGAAGGCAATGCTAAGTGCTTTTGAAACCACCCCACATATATAGCAGCTGTTTTACCCAGCCATGAAATGCAGTCATTTCTGGGTGGAATGAGGCTTGGTCAGATTAGTTAATTGTTTAGAACTGTCACTCCCTTTTCCTTTTAAAATGGAAAATAATGTAAAATTGAAATCCAGGCTGGAAGCTAAGCAGATTTTAAAGTATTTAATTTTTCACTTTTTAACCTTTGATTGTTTTGTATTCATTTTAATGGAGGAAGGTGTCAGAGTCACACATCTATTCTTTCTACATCATCATTTTTCTGTTCCCCATCCACATGCCTCAGTGACACATATTTTTGGCTGGAGCATGGGAAAAGAATGATTATAATGCTGTTAAATGGTTTGAACAGCAAAGGGCATTATGGCTACAAAGAAATCTCCCCATAGGAGCCTACTTATAGTTTGAGTATTTCTACTAAATTTCACCCAGTTTTCTTTCTCGAAGGGCACTGATTATCTGTACTCTAATCAAAAACTGGGTTGCCAATATTTAAAAAGGGCTCTAGAGGTGATCCCGGCAATTACAGACCGGTAAGTCTAACATCAGTACCGGGCAAATTAGTCGAAACAATAGTAAAGAATAAAATTGTCAGATACATAGAAGAACATAAATTGTTGGGCAAAAGTCAACATGGTTTCTGTAAAGGGAAATCATGTCCTATTAATCTATTAGAGTTCTTTGAAGGGTCAACAAACATGTGGACAAGGAGAACCCAGTGGACGTAGTGTACCTAGATTTCCAGAAAGCCTTCGACAAGGTCCCTCACCAAAGGCTCTTACGTAAATTAAGTTGTCATGGGATAACAGGGAAGATCCTTTCATGGATTCACAACTGGTTAAAAGACAGGGAACAAAGGGTAGGGGAATAAATGGTAAATTTTCAGATAAATTTATGGAGGTTAAGTCCATTAATGGCTATTAGCCAGGACAGGGAAGAAATGGTGTCCCTAGCCTCTGTTTGTCAGAGGGTGGTGATGGATGACAAGAGAGCAATCACTTAATAATTGCGTTTTAGGTTAACTCCCTCTGGGGCACCTGGTATTGGCCATTGTCAGCAGACAGGATGCTGGGCTGGATGGACCCTTGGTCTGACCTGGTGTGGCCATTCTTATGTTCTTAACTCACTGAACAACTACCTCCAACATGCAAAGGCAAAGTCTTCTACTAAGTACTTGTCACACTCTTCACCTACAGCTAGACAGTGCACATGTGATGGCTGCCTTGTTGGCTGACACACCAGGGATTCAGCCAGGGACCTTCAGAGCTAAAAGCATGAGTTGCTACAACTTGAGCTAGAATTCCAAGGCTTTTTAACTGAGGCTTGTACCTGACTCATGTCCTCTGAGAATCAGCCACAGAAGGGAACCCGTACTTCATTCACCAATAGACTACATGTGAACATCCACAGGTTCTGCAATGGAAGCCTATGGTGGAATTCTGGTAGATTCATATTCTCTAATACAGGGGGATGTTGTTTATAGGAAGGTAAAATCTAAATACTGATCTGTTTCAGTGTATCTATCTCACTGTCCTAACTGTAATTTCACTTACAGTGAAACTTTGCTTAGAGTGAATGTCTGAAAAAAATGTTTCTTTTGAAAAGGCAGGCCCTGTTATCAGTGGGATGTGAAGGTTTGAAGCTGCAGGCCAGAAGCAGCTTTGTGGAGCTAGGACTTCTTTGTTGTTGCTTTCAAAGAAGGAAGAATGTTTTGGGATCATACATTTAACAAGCACTTAGAGCAGTCACTTTCTGTGCTCCACCTTACATTGCTCCCCTCCTAGGGAATAAAATAATGACAAAACCATGACAAATATACACAGCTTGTATAGATCGGATCAGCTGATACACAGGCTTTGTCTGAAAAATTATGGTCTCTGAACATGATCCCATGCTCCTGATGTAAGCACAATTCTCATTAACCACACAGGGAGTTTACCTGACTAGCAAGTGCATAACTCAGTAAATTGTAGACAGCTATGTCAAAACTCCCTTGCTTAGAAACACCAATATAGTCCGCAGTATCATTTAGAATCACAGTCATGTCTTCTTAGAACATTCCTGCCTGGAATTACTCATGTTCAAAATATAACTATGTTAATATGTTAAAATCTGTAGAAAAGATTTTTTAAATTATTAATTCTATAAGAAATTATATTGTGTTTGTTTAATGTGACATCCTGCCCTGCTCTAATCCCCAAGAAGATGTCAATAACAAATCAAACCTAATTTTAAAAAATCCACAGTAATACAACACTAAAACTTGATCTATAAAAAGCTTATGTGAACCTATAAGAAACTAGCTGATCTCCTTAAGTGTTGGCTCTTATAGAGTGCTGTGATGAGTTGAGGAACAAAGGGATTATGGAAGCTGGAAAGAAGCATAGAATCATAGAACTGGAAGATACTTCTAGAAGTCATCTAGTCCAGTCCCCTGCACTCAAGGCAGGACTAAGTATTATTGAGATCATCCCTGACAGGAATTTGTCCAACCTGCTCTAAAAAACCCCAATGATGGAGATTCCACAACCTCCCTAGCCAATTTATTCCAGTGCTTAACTTCTCTGACAGTTAGGAATTTTTCCTAATGTCCAACCTAAACTGCCTTTGCTGCAATTTAAGCCCATTGCTTTTTGTCCTACCCTCAGAGGTTAAGAAGAACAATTTTTCTCCATCCTCCTTGTAACAACCTTTTATGTACTTGAAAACATGTCCCCTCTCAGTCTTCTCTTCTCCGGACTAAACAAACCCAATTTTTTCAATCTTCCCTCATAAGTCATGCTTTCTAGATCTTTTATCATTTTTGTTACTCTTCTCTGGCTTTTCTCCAATTTGTCCACATCTTTCCTGAAATGTGGCACCCAGAACTAGACCACAATACTCCAGTTGAGGCCTAATCAGCATGGAGTAGAGTGGAAGAATTACTTCTCGTGTCTTGCTTACAATACTCCTGCTAATAAATCCCAGAATTATGTTTGCTTTTTTTGCAACAGTGTTACATGATTGACTCATAGCTTGTGATCCACTATGACTCCCAGATCTCTTTCCGCAGTACTCCTTCTTAGGCAGTCATTTCCTCTTTTGTATTTGTGCAACTGATTGTTCCTTCTTAAGTGAAATACTTTGCATTTGTCCTTATTGAATTTCATCCTATTTACTTCAGACCATTTCTCCAGTTTGTCCAGATCATTTTGAATTTTAATCCTATCCTCCAAAACACTTGCAAACCCACCCAACCTTGTATTGTCTGCAAACTTTATAAGTGTACTCTGTATGCCATTATCTAAATCATTGATGAAGATATTGAACAGAACTAATCCCTCCAGGACCCCACTCATTATGCCCTTCCAGCCTGATTGTGAACCACTGATAACTACTCTCTGGGAACGATTTTCCAACTTTATGCACCCACCTTATAGTAGCTCCATCTAGGTTGTATCTCCCTAGTTTGTTTATGAGAAGGTCATGCAAGAAAGTATCAAAAGCCTTACTAAAGTCAAGATATACCACATCTACCGCTTCCTCCTATTTAAAAGGCTTGTTTCCCTGTCAAAGAAAGCATCCCAAAAGCATAAGTTTTTCCAATTGAGATAAAGGAGTAACGCCTTTAGATGTGAGAAAAGTAGTGAACTATTACCATTGCTGAGGCCAGCCACTTGTGGGAGACATGATCACACTGACTAACCCCATGTACTATTACACAGCACACACAGTATTGCTTGAAGAAATCTTCTTTGGCAGTAATGAGCCTACCATTAGACATCTTACATGAAATAAGAAAACATCACAGACTCTTTTATAGCTAAGTGAATGAGGAAAAAAATCAGCTATATCAAATGGAGGACAAGAGGTTTAGGTGATCTAGTGCATACAAAACCAGGATATGTATGCAACGTATTTTGTACACTGATAATGATGGATGAACTGCAAAAGGTTTGCAATTCAGTTGCTAAGGCCAGGTTCCACAAGAGTGGAAGGGCTCAACGGGCCCTGTCAGAAAGGCTGAGTACTATTACAGTCCTCACACACGTTCATTAGAGACCAGCCACCCATCCATAATGCATTTGCTTAATTGTCCAATTTGGTTTCAAAGGGGTAGAGTTTTTCCTAATCCAATCTGCTAATCAGTGTATGACCTGAAGCATGAGGACCAACAACCTTTATCATTTTTATCCTGGTTAGCAGAAGCTCGCTTTGAATGGGTGGATGGGGGAGAAGACAGAGGTGCACAGTGAAATCCAAACATGCTAAGCACCATATTAAGTGTGGGGAGTGAGGAGTCAGGGGAAGCGGGAGGAAGTTGGGGTGAGTGCTCTGCTTGGGACGTGGGGGAAGTCAGGGTAATGGGGGATATTGTGGTGTCAAGGATAGGAAGGGGAATCAGGATGGATGCTTTGCATAGGGTGACTTGGCCCAATCACCTCTAGCTCTCTAGCCTGACCCAAGGTACCTCAGTGGCCACTCCAGCCCCTCTAGATCCTGCTCTTGCTTCTGCTCCCAGCAGCCATGGAGCCCTGCCCGGCCTGAACCACCTGAAACAACTTGCTTAAAAATGCCACCCAAGGGTGGAAACATAAAGCAGTCCCCATAACATTACCATTGGCCCCTCACCAGTTCTGCTGCCCCAGTGGCTAGTGTAACTGCAGAGAGCTACTCATCTAGCCTGCTAATCTCAATATTATTTAAAATTCAGAGAAAGAAATGTTAGAGGAACAAAACAAAAACTTTGACTTTTCTGCTCCCATCTCTCCTCCCACAACCTAATGTACCTACAAACCACAAAGTAAGGGATCAATCCTGTGATGTCTTGGGTGCCCTTAGTTACCATTCAAGTCAACAGGATCTGAAGAAGCTCAATGCGTTGAAGACCTGTACCCCAAGGGCTAGACAGTGGCTTTGTGACTGCCTTGTGTTTAGCTGCCCTGATCTAGCAGAAGAGTAGGGACTAGACTGTAATTGTGAGAGTCAAAGTCTGTTTTTTGGGTCTCTCACTTTGTTCTGTGGAGGGGAAGGGGAGTAATATGCACCATCTCATACCTGCTGCAGGGTATTTGTCCCTCTGTGCTGGATACAGGGGGAAGAGTCAAAACTCCAGGCTTTCCTCACCTCTGATTGCCCACTGACTGACTACATGCATGAGCGTGGAAGGTAGCAGCCCCACAGAAGCTGCTCTCCCCTTTACCCTGTGATCTGTAATAAGAGTACCTGACGTAAGGGAGTATGGTGTTGCCCCTGTATTCCCCTGCACAGGCCCATACAGTGGCTCACACATGACATGTTGTGATGTGCGAGCCAAAGGGCCATTGAAAACATTAGGTTATTTCAAGTAAGTGCTGTGAAACACAACGGAATCCTCACCAGGCAGATTATAATTAGGCTTGCAAGGATTAGATTTTTATTGGTAAATGTCAATTTCATTGGTACATACACAAACCAACAAAAATATTTCTATCAATAATAATCAAAATTTACAGCTAGGTGAAGAAAGAAAAAGACTATCTTCAAGCTTCTGAGAGTTAGATTTAAGGCTATATACTTTGTATGTTTTGACAAGATGTTGACAATTTTGGTTTTAACTGTTTTAAAGCTTTAACTTATTGAATCTCAATGCCTACTGTCATTAAATAATTATTGTTTGACGCTCCCATTGTCTGACTCCCCATAATTTCCTACCACTATGAACATTTAAATCAATAAAAATGTTAAAAAATGCTTAAAATAAAGATCAATATTATTCATCAAAATTATAAACAAATAAAAATTGAATTCTGCCAACCGTAATTCTAATAAGTACTCTGACAGCAGAGGAGAGCAGCAGTACCCTGGATAACATGCAGCTAGAGGACGATTATAAAATAAGCCTCAGTGCCATTTTATGTTCTATTTTCTTAACATACAAGTCCAGTTATTACCATCACCATCCTTAGGAGCATCTCCTGTTCATAGGAACCTATGTAACTTCTCTCCCTTTCCAGGGATAGGGAAAGCCGATGAGCATTGAAGTTAAGACTCAGACTGTGGCTGTGTAATAACAAGCTTCATTTTCAAGCTCCAGATTTTCACCCTTTCTGTCGTGCTTTTCTGAACTGGAAAAATCAATTGCTTAAATCTGTAATCATCTCAGATGGGTCTCACCTGGTTTCTGAGGAGTCTAGCTTCTGCGTGGGTCTACAGCAACTCCATCCCACTGAACATGCCTGCAGTTATGCTGGCATACTGCAACAAGCACACTAGCATCTGCAGCACCAGTGAAGCAGCTCTCTTCAATAAACTGACTGCCCTGGCAGCATACCCATTCCACACTGCACTGTGCAGCAGTTTTCAGTAGTTCATCCTTTGACCATGATGCCTGTAGTTTAGCATTGCAGTTCTCTGAAGCTAAATGCTGTGCATTTGTTTAAATAAAAATGAAGAAAACCTTTAAAGTAACAATTAACTGTTCAGTAACTAATCCACTGTTTATTTTGGCATTTAACTGAATTAGGAAGGAGTAGGTCAGCATAATTTAACCTTAAAATGCTCATGACAGAAAAGACTGGGAAATCCTTTAAAATCCCATAGTGAGTAATGATATTTGTATATTGAAAATTTATTGGATCTTTTAGGGTTTATCTTCAGAAATGATTGTATAGGTTAGAGTCTGAAAATACATTGGATGGGGGAGCAAGCTCCCAAACTAACACAGGAATGAATTGGTCAAAACCTAAAATGGCTTCTGCATTCCCCTACTGCAGAAACATCATATTTCTGTTGCACCAGAGGGGACAATAGAGGAGGTTCTTTACACTGCAACACTAAGTGGGAAAAAGGAGATTATGGCGCAGGTATGGAAAATCTATAAGGCTCACAACCATGTAGGTAGCTTTGTCTTCTATTTTCCCCCATTTCCTGGAATAGCCAATCACAGTCCCCATATACAGGATTGAAGGCCATGAAGAACCTCATGGCACTGAGAATTCTCTCTCTCAGCACCACTGCACCTCAGCACATTTTTCTTCAGAACCTAGCCCTTTGCTTGCTTTTCAGGATTTGGTTCAAAGGGCAGAGAAGGAGAGGAATGTTTGGCTGATGAGAGGAAATTGTTTTATCCACTAATTGCCAAAACTCTTTCATGCACCGCTTCCTTCCTTAACAAAAATATCCCTGTGCCTCTCACACTCTACAGCTTACAAATACAGTGCTAGAGGCTATTCTAATGTAACTTCTGGGCTGACTGGAACCAGGAAGAACCAGAAATCTTTCAAGAAAGCCTGTTCTTGTAAAATGTTCAGGCCAGTTTAGTCCACTAAAGATCTCTGAATACTTCAAATAACCACCTTATAAGGAATCAGACTTCTCAGAATTTATCTGAGCCAAGGGAAAACAATAAGCATCTGCTTTTCAGAGGTATGCAGTATCCACAAGTCTAGCTGAGCTCTAGGTGCTCTGCACCTCTGAAAATAAGGCCCAAGATTCTGTCAGGGGTTTGTCCAGCATTAATATAAAATTATTATACCAGTATTTCAGTGCAATGAAAAAATAATGGGGAAAACATACTACATTAATGTACAATGACTCTCTAAAAGGATATATTGAACTCCGCACCATGATCTCCTGTTCACTTAACAAATCAAATCAAGATTTTGTAGACCTTCCAATATAACAGTCTCGTCCTGAAAGCCAAACTGTTTCCTTTTTTTGCTTTCTACATGGTTACAGGTCATTGACTCCTGAAGACCATCACAACAGTGATGGTCAATTTCTCCGTCACTGTTTCAGTAACATATTTTGTTTTTTACGGGTTGTTAGCCCTGTGCCTAACCCCCAATCTGGAGGACCAGGGTGTCTGTTTTGTCTGCCCCTCCCCCAAAGACTAATCTGGCACGGTTGAACCTATCAGGAGCAAAAAGACTCTGCCAACATAGACTCTGGGGATTGTTAGAACATGCAAGCTGTCCCACCATGACAAGGCACGGACACCAGAGGAACTGTCTTCATTCCATACAACCTACCTCAGAAAAATCCTCTGTACCTTTTGGCCCAGAACAATCTCAAACCAAGATTTATTGACACAGTGCAGCCAAGAGGATCTGAGCACCATCGTTGCCAGGAGGCATTGGATATGGATTGGTCATGTGCTTCGGGTGGAAACTGATTCCATCACCAGAGCAGCAATAAGATGGACACCTGAAGGCAAGCGAAAACGCCGCCACCTGAAAACAACATGGTGAAGAGCTGTGAAAGCTGAGCTGAAAAACCTGAGGCACAGCTGGGGAAGCATTGAAAGACTTCCCAGAAGCAGACAGGAGTGGAGGAGCTTTGTCACTGCCCTAAATGCCAGAGGCATAAAAGGAACGTGATGATGATGATGATGACATGATTACAGCCATAAAAGTTCTGGTACTAGAATGAAGGTGGCTTTCTTGGTGAGGAGGCACAGAACAAAATATGACTCTTTTCTGAAGCCTGCTCTGTCCCTGAAAATCCTTTTACTTAGGTTAGATCAACTGTGGTTCCTCCTCTAGTTAGAGAGAAGATTAATATTTAGGCAGACTCTATACCCCACTAAATTGGAATATATCTCAGTTCTTTTTTGTGTCTGTCTGAAGATGAAATTAGTGTTCATGTAAGTTCTCTTAACAACAGCCCTGGGCACTGAGTCTTTATCAAGGCAATAGGAAAACATGGACAGGTACTGACAGTGTATGTTTCCCCCACATTACCCTAGCAATATCCCATCCTGAGAGGATAGTTCAATCTTCAAATGCATTCTGTCTTTGGCCTCTGGCCAGATGGCTCACAAGAAGGCCAGTGGTTGTGATAGTTGTGGTATGGTCACCCATTTCCTTGGAAGAAATGAACAGAGAACAACAACTTATTTCAATCAGCTGTTAGAGTTAAAGTTTGCAAATTAATCTCTACTGGTGGGGCTCACAACTCATCGGCCTTCCAAAACCCGGTAAAGACCCAAACCAGGCATCAAGTTACTGCCTGATATTGCTGCATTCTGTGTGTCTCAAGGTTCTAGAGTGCCTAATTTTACAGTGAATAACACCAGAGGTGGAGAACATCTTGAATGTTGAGGAAGCAGGCTTTCAACAAGGTCGAAGCACATGTGGCCAAGTACTTGTGCTAACTCCATTAATCAAAAACAGTTTTCAGAGAAACCTGAAAAAGGTGCTATTTTCCTTAACCTCACTGGAGCGTATGATACGCTGTGGCACCACAGGTCTACTTTTTAAAATATCAAGAGTCTTTCCACCGTGGATTACTGATGTCATCTAACTGCTACTCTGAGACCTGATGGTTCAGGGTGCATGTGGGTGAGAAAACAAGTGCTTGGAAAAAACATATGAATGAGTCTGTTCTAGCCCAACCTTGTTCAATCTATACATCAGTGACCTTCCACCAATCCAGTCACAAAAGTTCCTCTATGCAGACTACATCTGCTGCAGGCTACAGGTTCTGATTTTCTCTGAGCTGGAGAAAACCCTGAGTGATGATGCTGCAAATCTGGTCAACTATGGCAAGACATGGAGCCTTCAGCTTAGCACCAACAAGATAATCTCTAGCACATTCCACCTCCACAATGCCAACACAAAGAGGGAATTAAACATCATAATGAATGGTCAGAGGCTGAAACATAAAGCACCCCTTGTTTACTTAGACATGACCCTCAACCGAACACTGACTTACAAAAGCCACCTGAACAAGATAGAAGCAAACGTAAAAACATGTAACAACCTTCTCAGCAAACTGGCAGGTTCTTCATTGGGGAGCAGATGCCGTTGCCATCTCATACTTAATAGCAGTACTTAATGCGTCAGTATGAAGTCGATCAGTACACACCAAACTTGTTGACATGCAACTCAACTCAACAATGTGCATCATCACAGGAACTCTCTAATTGACTCATTTTCCATGGCTTCCCGTTCTGATCCCATGTTGCTCCTCCTTACATCAGGAGGGAGATTGCAGCTGGCAAGTTTCTTGAGAAGATACGTGCCAACCCTAGCTTGCCCTTGTTCAATGACCTTTTTAATCCACCAACTATATGTCTTTCATCACGACACCCATTGTGGTCAAGGCTGCCATGCCAGGATGTGACAGCAAGGAAGACTGTCCATTTCCTCTGGCGGGAAGACTGGTACTTCATATCAACCACCAATCAGTTCCTCATCACAGACCCTGCTGCTCGCATGCCCAGCTTCAACCTGCCACATCATCAGTGGGAACTTCTAACCATTTCAGGACTAGGGAAGGCCTCTGTGCAGCCAACCAGCACCACTGGGGTCTTCGAGACAATCCAAACTGCAGCTGTGGCACAGATCAAACAATAATGCATATTGGCGAGGAGTATCCGCTAACGAAATTCAGCAGTGGGCTCCGAAAGCTCCACTTGGCCACTAAGAATGCTATTGTTTGGCTTGGTGAATATGCAAACTCTAAATAAATAAATTAATTAAATACTGGACTAGTGACCTAGAGGTGGAAAGCACTGTATCCATTTTGAGTCCACTGAGCCATCTAGTGCTTTATGTAGGTCAGATCTACATTAAAATTATACTATTATACTGATCCATTTTTATGCCCTGAAGTAATGAGCCATTCCACATTTTTTATTGGAAATTCATATTAAATCAAACATTTATTCACTTTTTGGGGTGTGGTAGGGGAGCTTAAAACATCCAGAAGATTTAATAGCAAAATGGTAACTCTATTAGGATATCAAAATTAATTTCAGTTCCCCTGAGGTATCTTATTTTAATTAACAAATCCTTGATCCTGCTCTATTCATTAGTATACTTAAGGAATAATAAGTTTCAGATGAGCTTAATTCTAATAAAGCATTTCATCCCCTAATAATAAGTAATAATAATTAATAACGATAAAAGGAATTAAGGGTTTTAATCCATTTTTTTCCTACATTTAATAGCAATGTTTAGAAATTGTATCCAATGGTGTAGCACAACTATTCTTTTTTTTTTTTTAAACTTTAAGATGTTTCATTTTTGGTGCTTAATGCATTTGAAACATTTTTCTTATTGAATGGATTACTGTGTTATCCTGCAATAATGATTTATGCTTAGTATCAGTTCATTTTATTCTTTAGATTATTTTTCTACTACACCATCAATAACAAAAAGGAATAATATATGGACTTTTAAAAATCCTTCCCAACTGCTGGTTTTCCAACAAATCTACTCAGCTGTTATTTATTAACATTCCATAGGACTGAATGGAACGTTAAGTGTGACACTGGTACATTGAGCAGCACAGCAGCAGTGTTGTGGTGGCATACACTTGGAACATTCAGTGGTCATCAAGTGACTCTCATTTCCCTGGCCAAATCTCATATTTATGTGAATGTTTATATATGCATGGTAGCCCGTTAGTCCTCTTCAAAATAGCTCCAACCTAGCTGATTCATTCTTTTTAACTTGGCTATTTAAACCTTTCACTCTATTCTGAGCTCTCTGTGGGGAGTAAAAGCAAGCACATAATCAGTGGTGGGCACATCAGACCCAACATGAATTTGGGGCTCTTGGAGAACTAGGGAGAAAAGCGTGTGAAAGGATTAATAGGAGCAACCCCACTGCATGGAATTAAGGCCATTAGACAGAATTAGACATAATGCTTAAGAATCCTGGGGTCCCAGTGTTTGCCTGTTTCTCTCTAGGTTCAGGGCTGCTGCAATTTTAGAAAGTTTTTGATTTCCAAAAGCATGGTAGACTTCTGAGTTTCGATTGCTGTAAAGCATTTCTCAGCATCCCCAGTATTTGAAGTCACAGCAGAAAAAAAATTAACAGCAGTCCCCCAAAGTTCTAAGGTTTCAGCTGAGCAAAGGAACTGGATGGAAAATCTTACTTGGCATACATGAAAGCACACCAATGCTCAGAATTTCAGAACTACAGGACCATTTTCTTACAAACACAGCTTGTTCCTTAGATTTCAGAAAGCTCCCTAAAATAGACTTGAACAAGACATTGCTGCGTTATGCATACACAAAATTTCTGATGGGGATAAATGAGATAGCTATATTTACTTGCACATGTTCCTCAAAAACAAAACCAAGAAACCACAGCCCACTGAATTCTTCAAGAGTTTACCAAGAACTCCTCAAACACAAAACTAAAAAAGACTCATCTTTGCTCAAGTATAGAAAATGTCATAGTTAAAAGAAATAGCCAGAGACAGTTATGAGCAACTGAAAAATGAGGTTTGAAATGGAAGTTGCATTTGAACTTTAACTATAGCTGTCACCACAACTGTCACTATTAATACAGCCCCTTTCGTCTTTTAAGCTATGCAGGATTCAGAGAAGGGAAAAGCTTCCCAGTGCACCACAGTATGTGTAAAGTCAGTGAAATGATGGCAAAGTGAAACACTGCTATTCTTTCTCCAAGTGCCCTAATGGTAATGAAGTACCACATACCAAGTGCGTGCCATGTGCAATGCTGGAAAAGACATTGTAGTCACAAGAGAAGAAGACATAGCCAGAGGAATCAGCATTGCAACATACTATTTTCCTCTCCTCCTCTCTACCAGGCATTTTTGAAATGGTGTTAGAAGAGCTTACCAAAGGCAGCTTTATATGTCACAGGTGACAATGTACAGACAAGGAACTTGGCCTGAAGACTCCTATTGCTCCCATCCTCAAGAAAATGCTGGACGAGTGAGGGATCTGATGCATACCCTGCTTGTTCTGAGCAGGGCCTCGTAGCCTGTTGGTTAGATCTGCTGAATGTTTGCCAATGATCATGGCATGTGGGGAGGGAAGGACATTCTCATTATTTTATGTTAATGTGTAATGTGCCGTACCATTAAAAGATGGTCCTGCTAATACACTGTGTCTCTTCGCTCTTGAGTTTATTCTAGAGATTGTGTTTCTTCACCACAGACACTCACTGGAATTCTACATTGCCTGGTAGAGTGTTGCCCTTCTTTCATGCAAAAGATGACTGATATTCCTTAAGGTGATGAGAACTCCATGCTCCAGTAATCATGGACAGTCTCTATCTGCAAAATTGTTTTCAGCCCTCAGCCATATTTACTTTACTTTTGTCACAGTTGTCAACATCCCTATGCTGCGACTTGGAACATGGGCAGTACTCATAGCAGTCTACATCTCCAGAGGGCAGTTTGAGTGTAGTTTTCTTAGATGCTATAGGACACTTAAAATGCACTTGTTCTTTGGAGTGCATTTTTAGCACACCTTTGTCTCCTGCACATTAGAGCGGAAGAAGGGCTTTTGTCAGCAAAGCTTTAATAGCAAAGTCCTCTGGTAATCTCTGCTATTACCAAGAATTCATTGCTTTTGCTAAATGCTGTACAGTGCATTTGCTAGTTTACTTTGAAGTACTATCATAAATAACAGAATGTAAATTACAATTGCCACCACAAATAAAGACAGTCCTTTTAGTGGGGCATCACTCTCACTTTTTAATGATGTTTATTTACGTACTCACCACAGACCTGACTCTGTGAGATGCTGAGCCCCTCCCAGAAAGCAGTGAGCATCCTCTATGCCTACTGCGTAGTTTTTAGTGGCTCCATTATATAACAGTGTTGATGTACATAGGAATTGAGGGTTCTCAGCTTCTCGCAGCATTGGGCTCTCATTTGCAAAATTCAAGAATCTGCAGTGGGTCTCACCATCATTAGTGCAAATTACCAAGGCTTTGCTATAGTAAAGATTGGCACAGCTGAGAACCATTCCTTCTCTGGATAATTAGAATATTTTCTGAAAATGATTTGTTTATGGATGATTCAATAATAGACTAAATAGCATCCTAACGATCTTGTGCTTTGCATAAGGGACCTTTATCAGCTTTCATACTTACTGTAGGTCTGGTAAAAGTGAATAACTCTGAATTCCAGATTTGTCCAATACAGGAATGTAAAGTTAAAAAACCAGACTTTTTGTAACTAGAAACACATACCATTTCCATGTGGTAATTATGCTAATTTAGCTGTTAAAGCTTTCTGGTCTAGGAATTAGCATATTTGAAATTTAAAGGGAGGGGGGGGATTAGATACCCTTAACGAAAAGAAGAAAATACATTTGATGGACTCAAATAGCAAAAAATGATAGAATATTAGTGTTCTCTTTTTCAAATATTGGGCAAAATTCTGCTCTCAGTTACCTCAGTACAATATTAGTTAATCCTTGTGGATGAGAGTTGAATGTAGCCTCTTATTTTTTTATACAAAGAATTATACATTTTATAGACTTCAGCATTTGGTTAATGGTTACTAAATCTGGCATTTACAGAGACATTAGGGAAGCTTGTATTTATCTGCAATTTTATTTCTCTCACAGTGAAACATGGAATCCATACAGCTGTACAATGAAGATGATTACAATTGCTAGAAATGAAGGCCTCCTGGGAAAAAAAATATCAATAGCATAGTTTAAATACATGAACCATAATTGCATTATTAGCTCTGCTGTGCAGTACCACAGGAAAGCTAATGACATGATTCTGAAGAAGCTTTATAGATTATGGAAAACTAAATAACCTCTAGGGCTCCCATTGACCAAACAATTCATTTTGGTTCTCTGTTGTTATGAGTATGAAAACTGCCTCCTTATTTTTCACAAACCTTGTGAATGTGGTAACAGCCTTTTCATAGATTTTAAATATGTTAACTGCATATATGGCTTTGGATCAGTACTTGAAATAACAAATAGCCATTTGTTTAACCTTAGCAGTAGGAAATTTACCTGTAAATTGTGTTTTCAGTCCAAGCTTAGCTAATGAATCCACTGTGCCAAGGGGGAAGGGGAGGGGGAATGTGGCAGACTAACTGGTTCTAGTTATATTATGAGATGCTGCAGGAGGATTAATATCACAAACTGTCAGTGGAGTGAACTTCCCTCTCCCCCCTTTCCCCTTAACAGAGAGTTCCAAATTTAGTTGCTTCAAAGTCAGTCTGCCTTCAGTTTAGCAGAGAGATTCCAACTTAATAGCAGAAGGTCAAATTAATTTTCACTGCATCTTGACAGAACACAACAGTTATTTGCAGTGAGTTAGTCTCACCCCATCTCACCCTAGTTGAGAGAGATTTAAATATGTAACTCTTCACTGTGGAAAGCCATATGTTCATTCCATTTTGGTGATTTAGGGAGGAATTCTTGAAAAGTACTTATAGCCCAAGTAACCAGCCACATGCTATTGAAGTTGAAGAACAAAAGCATCATCTATAACCTGCAGTAGCTGATGTGCATTTGCTACTTTCTTATATTCATAGGGCAAAGAACACATTTACAGATCCACGGGCCATGCCTCCAGCCAACACACATCACTCCCATGCTTCTGTGTAGTAGACTATGATGGAGTCAAGCTTTATGGCATGAAAGTGGCTATGATGTCACCCTACAAAGCCCCTCTTCATATTTGTTTCATTGTTGTATAGGTCTTCTGTGGTCTCCATGATTTCAGCACTAAAATCCATTAGCAGCTGCTTTTTTATCTATCCAGTAACTTAATGTTAAATAAATTAGTAAATTGTATAGGAACTAAATAAGCTGATATACATTTGGAATACACTTACTGCAAATTTCAACATTTCTGAAGTGTAGGTAGAGGCTACTACCATGGTGACATATGTTCTCTTCCCAGGACCATCACATAATATTTAGAATTTCACACTGTTGTCCAGTGCATAATTTTGCATATGGGTCTGTGGTGATCAGAGTTTGCTGCTTCCATCAAAAATGATGCTGTAATTTCCAGAGAAAATTGACTTCAGCAAAAGTACAGTTTGGATAATACTGAGTACTTTTGACAATCCCACTCTTTATTCTACTAGGCTGAGATTCACCAGTGCATAGAAGGAAAGTGAAAGGCTGGGTGTGAAGCATTATTTAAGTCTTATATTGGTCCTCTACACAGGCTTAATTTCATCTTTAGTGTTCAACTGTAAGTCTTGGCTGGTATTTCTAAGACTTTTAAAAATACAAAGCCTGAGTAGTCCATATAAGACTGAGAAAAGACTGCTGTGAAGGGCTTTATGGCTTACATATTCCTGTTTGTTATGGGTCGAGTTTGGAATGTTAACAACCTGTATGGACTATAATCATCCAATTTCTGTATTTATAAAAAGTACTGCTCTTTGCATATTTCAAAATTATGATATTATCTCTATTGGTGTAATATTTGCTATTATTACTATGGAAATCTGGTTGTTATCAGAACTACTTTTTAATATTTGAAAGAAACTATAAGAAAGAGGAATGTCATGTAATCATGAATGTGCTACCAATTAAGAATACCTGCTCTTTATTCTTCATAAATTTGATCCCGAGAGTAGGCCAAAGGATATTGAAATATTATGCTGAGGTTATACAATCATATTAACATAAATAGTTTTCAGGCTGCAGCCTCTAACCTCCCATGATAGGAGGAGAGAGAGAGAGAGAGAGAGATTCCCACCCCCCTCACACACACACACATGCATTTGGAAAATTTCTCACTCCACTTTCATGAGTGGAAGGGACACTACTCAGCTGGATTCCCCTCTGCCAGCTGTTAAACCCAGGCAGTGACAGCTCCACAGCCATCAGTGCCTCTGCTGGATCACCATGGGGGTCAGTTTCTTTGGTGTTTCTAGAGGGTGGGAGGAAGATGAGGCATCCTCAGTGGCATTCTACCTATCAAAGACAGTGCAATTCCCAATGGATAGCCACACCTGGGTCAGCACTATTTCAAGCAGCACTAGCTTAGGCTCTTCACACCAGGTATTGTGCAGGTGTGTGGTGGTTGGTTCCTGTGCTCTGAGTAAGGACAGAAGAGCAGATTAGAGGGTGTGACCCATCCTGATACCAACAGGTTCTTTTCCTGGGTTTTGGAGTGTGCACCCTGTAGCTCTCCCTCTGAGGGGAAGCTCTGAAGGATACTCTCTGGGCCAGATCCTCAGTTGGTGTAAGCTGACAGAGCTCCATTTACTTCAATGGAGCTACAACAGTTTACATAAGTTGAGGATCTGGTTCAAGGAGGCAATCCCCACGATGTTTCTGCTCTCCCCCCTCTCAAAGTTTGGGCCCTACATTTTAAGCCTAGTTCTGGATTGCTTTTCCAGTTCTTAGGGTCAATAATCTTGATTGTGTCTCCTTCGTTGTTATCAAATGTACTTATTATATATTTTTCAAAAAACACTAGTCAATTTATTCGTATTTTAAAAATCACAATATTTTGCAGATACTACCATAAATTGACTTGTTTAATCTTCCAGTAAATAATAAACCTATGTTAATTCCATCCTTTATCTAGATAAGAGGCTGAAATCTGAAAACTATATATGTTAATATGGTTTTATAACGTCATAATAATAATAATTTCCATTTCCTTTCCTGGTACTTCAGTGTTCGGAAAATTGGTTGAAACTATAGTAAAGAATAGAATGATCAGACACACAGATGAACACGATATATTGGGGCAGAATCAACACCACTTTTGTAACAGGAAATTGTGCCTCACCAATCTATTAGAATTCTTTGAGGGGGTCAATAGACATGTGGACATGGGTGATCCAGTGAATACAGTGTGCTTAGACTTGCAGAAAGTCTTTGACAAGGTCCCTCACCAAAGGCTCTCAGGAAAAGTAAGAAGTCTTGGGATAAGAGGGAAGATCTCATGGATCACTAATTGGTTGCAAGACAGGAAACAAAGGGCAGTACATGGCCAGTTTTCAGAACGGAGAGAGGTAAATAGCGGTGTCCCCCAAGAATCTGTATTGGGACCAGTGCTATACAACATATTCACAAATGATCCGGAAAAAGGAGCCAACAGTATGGTGGAAAAATCTACCAACAATATAAAATTACTCAAGATAGTTAAGTCCAGTGCAGACTGTGAGGCATTACAAAGGGATCTCACAAAACTACGTGACTGGGCAACAAAATGGCAGATGAAATTCAATGTTGATAAATCCAAAGTAATGCACGACGAACAATATAATCCCAACTATACATGCAAAATGATGGGATCTAAATTAGCTGTTACCACTCAAAAAAAGAGATCTTGGAATCACTATGGATAGTTCTCTGAAAACATCCACTTAATGTGCAACGGCAGTCAAAAATATCATAATATTACTATATAAACCCACAGTACTCCCTCACCTTGAACACTGCGTGTAGTTCTGGTTGCCTCATCTAAAAAAAATATTAGAATTGGAAAAGACACAGAGAAGAGCACCAAAAATGATTAATGATATGGAAAAACTTCCATATGAGGAAGACTGGGACTTTTCAGCTTGGGAAGGAGACAACTAAGGGGGATATGATAGAAATCAATAAAATCATGAATGGTGTAGAGAAAGTGAATAAGGCAGTATTATATACTTCTTCACATAATACAAGAACCAGGGGAAATGAAATTTATAGGCAGCAGCTTTAAAACAAACTAAAGGAAATACTTCTTCACATAACACACAGTCAACCTGTGAACTTGTTGCCAGGGGATGTTTTGAAGGACAAAACTATAATGGGATACAAAAAGAATTAGATAAGCTCCTGGAGTATAAGTCCATCAATGGCTATTACCCTAGATGACCAGGGATGCAACCCCATGCTCTGGGTGTCTCTAGTGTCTGACTACCAGAAGCTGAAAGTGGAAGACAAAGGATGGATCACTCAATAATCACCCTCTTCTGTTCATTCTCTCTGAAGCACATACATTGGCCACTGTTGGAAGACAGGATACTGCTAGATCATCCATTATTCTGACCCAGGATGGCCATTCTTATATTTGTATCTGAAATTGGGATGTGAGGATGAGGATAAATCAAAAATAAGCTCTGCTTTAAAAATCAATATAAAAAGAAAGGAAATTTTCCACTAAAATAGTGTATAACTATTGCATAACTCTGTAGAAAGAGAAATAGTGTATCCTCACCATCTGAGCACACTGTGAATTATTAGCAAAATACATCCATTTCTGCCTTTTTAAATGGTTATTTTGTTCAATAAAATACTAGTAGTTTTCATGATCTAATACAGGAGTTCATAGGACAATGCTCAATCGGTGATGTACACAGGAATAACCTGAACACAGAAAGCTTATTGAAATAAGTCACAGAACTGAATGTTGCAGCTAAATCTGGAGCTTTTTAAACTGGATACTTTTGATACATGGACATTGTTTTCTTTAAATGTCATGGTTTCTACTGTCAAATGCAGCTGTATTTGCATTTGTGTGGTAGAACATTGCCATCAGGTGGCCATTCTGTCAATTACAGATGCTCCAGTCCCTTTGGGATAGGCTGGGTTAGCATGTTTTCCTTGAGTACTGATTTCCTACATAAAAGTCAATAGTCTGGCTGTTGTTTACATGTATTTGCATATTTTATTTACTAAAATCCTTCCACTGTTCTCAGTCACCTAAATGGGAAATCTGATCTGTTTGGACTTTACGCATAAAGTCTTTCTGGGGGGAGAAAGTGTGTGGTTAAGTTAGCAGTATTCTGATCCCAAGAAAGGATATCCTTTTTATTAAGCAAAGCCAGCTCGATTTTTCCTGTTCACTGTCTATGTGAGAAACACTAAATGTGCTCCCAACTCAGCTAAAAGAAAATATCAGGCAACCATTCCTTTTTGCTATTACCGTATATAACCCCTTATAAACCATAGGGGGCATTATGTTGCCATGGTTCTTTCTTCTAATCCATCTAATCCATTCCAAGGGTGAATACAGCTTTTTCATAGTATCTAACTCATTAAGATCTAAAACGTACTATTCTTAAAATATAAACTCAAGAAATATATCCAGGAAGACATCTAATATTATAGTTATATTTATTGATCTTAGTTCTAATCCTGTTGAGGGCATGTAGAGTACAGGATTGGTAATCCTCATTATTTAAAGTGTATATAAATAAAAATTAATAGATCCACTTCAGAATACATGGTGTAGCTAAAGGATCCTATGCAGATATCATGTGTGGTATATAGAACAGGAACCTTCCATGGAAAGAGACTATAAAGGTGTCATGCATAGTCAAGGTTTTGTCTTTTTAAAAAAAAATTTTAAGTGACAGACACTTGGAGTAAAATTTTATTGCTATCTATTGATTGGTAGTTTATTACAAAAATGGAAATAAGCCTATTTCCTCATTGTTAAGTTGGGAAGATGAAAAATAACATCTTTGGTTAAATACACTAGTGTCACAAAAACAAACAAAAAACCTCCAGCTCCTTTTATTTTTCAAACATGGACATTTACAGGTGGTTAGTCCATTATCTGGACTAGCTGCTTGTCAGTATTAAGACATGGACAATTTGTGCCTGGATCTTACTGGTGTGTTGGGAGGGGCACAAGTAACCTCCTCCTCATCACAGCCATGTCACAGATAAGGATTAGCCACAATTGCAGTCCTTGTGGTCAGTCAACCTGGGGGAGGTCATCCATCCCAGTGTGGATAGGGAGAGGGCAGGGCCTCACTGACCCACAGAACTCAAAGAGAGTGCCCACAGTCCTGAAAGAGTATAGCAGAGGGCACACTGTCTCTGCATGCTAGGGAGGTTGGAGAGGAATTCTTCAATTTCTACAGTCTACCTAAAATACTTTTGTTCTGCCACTGCATCTCCAGCAGTTCCACATGAAAGTGAGACTTAATACATGTTGTGTGTGAATAGAGGGGTCGATTGACACCCTGGGTCTGATCCAAAGCCCACTGAAGAGGTCACTCTGCTGACTTCAACAGGCTTTGGATCAGGTCCCATATGGGCAACTTATATCACTTCCTAGTGGCTCTTATGTCTGAGTAAGGAGCAATAACGATATATTTGTGCTATACACGCTTCCTCTGCGGCAGGTTTCTGGCTGTGATATGGAACCTAATGAGCAGTGGGGTTAATGGGAGTTTGACAATCAAATTACACTCAAATTATAGTCTGGTAAATAGAAAAAATGGAAAAAAGATTGCCAAATAAAGTATTCATTGCAAATTCTTCTCCCTGCTTTGGGCTAGTGTAGAGATTTGAGAATTTCTTTCAGTTTTAATAATCTAGAAAATAATTAGCAACATAGGCAAAGAATATCAAACATGCTATTTTAACATGTCTGTAAAAAAGGAAACATTAGTTGATTCTTCGAAGATCAGGACCCCTTGAAATAACAAAAACAAAACAAATCTTCATCCAGAGAAACTGACTTTCCACTGGGTTCAAAGTATAGAAGAGGCTCAGGTCCAGTAGACTTTGTAGATGATTTATATCTGAATAGCTATCTATGAGAGTACCCCGTCCCTCCACAGAAAGTTTCACTATCCCTCTTGCAAGATCCCTGGATCCCTTGATCCCCAGTTTTTTTGCTGGTTTAGTGGTGGACTTGCAGAATCAAAACATAAGGCTCCATCCTAAGTGTTTAATGTCAGGGTCCTATCTAAAATCCAAAGGCCTCATCTGTGTTCAAGAGGCACCTGTTTCAGGTAATTATGCGGTATTTTATTTACAATTAAATTAAAGCTACATTGTCACCACTAGAGGGAGCTCTCGTAGTATGATAATAGAATATTGCTTTATGTGTTTTTTACTACAACCTAGGATTTTCCTGATGGCTTAGTGTATGGAAACCTTTGACATCTATCTGGCTAGGCTGTGCATAATAAGGAGTTCATTACAGTACATGACATGAGGCTAAAGTCACCATAAGTAGCTACCTAGGAGTTTTAGTCTGCACTAAATCATCATGTAACTTTGACTTTAGGAGTCAGACCTTCCAATCTGGATGAGCTGCACTGAGTGAGCTGATATCAACTTACTATACAGCATAAAGAGCTGTCACCTCCCCTGAGGGCAGCTTGTGGCTTCAGTCCCCCTGGAAACAAAAAGCCAAGAGTAAGCCATTTTACTAGGAACAGTCACCCTTTCAAATGGCAAACTCAGCTCTCAAATGTACTGTATTTCTGCTGAATCAGAGGAAAAAGAGAAAGTTGAGGTGTTGTGATGATTGGGCCCACAAATTTACCCTAATTGTGAGCTCTACTGTAAAAAGCGAGTAAAAGTTCATAAAAGGTCACAATAGCCTCTAATAACAAGCGTAGATGGGAAAAGGTAAGAATGGGACACAGAAAAATGGAATTAGTCCAAACAAAAAGACCTACTGATGTAACTCAAGGACTATGTGAAGATTATGCTCGGTAAACAAGAAAAGCATGGAACCAGAAATCAGTGTACCAAAATTGGCGTGACAAAAACTAGGCCTAACTGTAGAGTTGCCAGACATTGTTTTTTGACCAGAATGCCAAGTCCAAAAGGAATCTTGGCAGCTCCGGTCATGACCAGCACTGCTGACTGGGCTGCTAAAAGTCCGGTTGACCGCGGCGGCTGGTTCTGTGCAGCTCCTGGAAGTGGCTGGCATGCCCCTCCAGCTCCTAGGCAGTATATTTTGTAACACTGATGTAAGCCTGTGATCAGGAAAAAGCAGTTAAAAGCAAATCGCTAAATAGCCCAATGCTGATATGAGTTTCAGAGATCTTGGAGCAACTAATAAGATTGCATGCTGGGCCTGTGTTTCTCCAGCAGTGAGGCTGCAAGTGAGGTTGCAACACTAGAGACAGAAGCTGAATTTTCTCTTTGCTGTTCTTTTGTGTCCGCTTTTACATGTGTCTGTTTTGTCTTATAGGAAATGGGATCAGACTTTAACAATAGATGTAGTCCATCTCAACTAGCTTCTTCTCTTTTCCTCAAGAGAATAGTTATTACTATCTTTGATACCATCTAAACGACTGCCAAACAAGTGGAGGAGGAGGTTCCTTCTCCAGTGAAAGGGAAAGGGAACAATATGCGTAGTTAAAATGCAAGCCTTACCGAATACCTTACATTTCAAATACTTTAATTGTTTTTCCTTCTGTTCTGTATCTTTAATAAAATGTTAAAAGAATGCTTAATGGCACGTTTGCCATGATAATGAGCAGGCTGAGGTCTCTGTATAACAAACCCTGAACCTTGTTTAAAACTGTTTAATGTTAGACAGTGATTGTGTTATGTTAACATCTTTGACTCTTTGGGTCCATTTATTCCATCTAAATTAATTTAACAGAGGTCTCCATCAAAATGTCCGCTAGCCTAGGACAGAGCTGCTCAAATTCATTGCACCATGACCCCCTTCTGACAACAAAAATTACTACAGGACCCCAGTAGGGAGGACCAAAGCCTGAGCCTGCCCAAACCCTGCCACCCCAGTGAGCGGGGGAGCGGGGGAAGAGGGCAAAGTCAAAACCCCAGGTTGGGGGGCAAAAGCCAAAGTCCAAGGGCTTCAGCCCCAGGCTGGGGGCCTGTAATCTTAGCCCCACTGCCCAGGCTGAAGCCCTCAGGCTCAGGTTTTGGCCCTGGGCCCCAGCAAGTCTAACCCAGCCCTGCTGACCCCATTAAAATTGGTTCCTGACCCTTCAAACAGGCACCAGCTACACAATTTTATAAATAGGCTGTGACACACTGCACAATAGCACTTTAGAATTAGAATTCAGGTGTCTGACATGACAGACTCCGGTGTCCCCCAGTTAGCTACACTGCCTCTCCGGAAGAATCTACCAGTTCTGTATGGTTGGCTTTGCTGGCTGTAACCATTTACCACACTTCTGTCTCAGAGGTGGTAACATAATCTAGAACTCCTGATTCCCAGGATTTTACTGCTAACTAGTAAGCAGGTGCCGAATCCACTTGCAAAGTGTATATCATAACCCCACCTAGTGGCTCTTCCTGATAAAAAAATAAGTATTGAAGTGGTAGAAGTACGTTCTGGGGGGGTGAATTAAGATTTAGTGTTAAAACTCTGCTGATGACCCTGGGTGAGGATGGGGTGGGAAAGAAATTGTCCCTATAGTTGCATATTATAGAAATCATCTTCAAAAACAGGTTTTATAGTGAAAAAACATTATTATTGTGAGATGTGCAACAAAGCACAGGTGTTCCACACTTTGGTAATTTGTCACCCATTTCAATGGCTGGACAGACTTATAGATTTCGAAGAATGATAGCAAAGGAGAAATGGTGAATATCTCCCCTAAGAGCAACTTGAGGCTTCAGCCCCACCCCTGGAAACAATGGAGAATAGTGCTCTTCTTTAATAAGAGTACCCCCACTCATAAAGTAATGGCCGTCTTTACTGAGCAAGTGAGTAGCTTCAATATAATTGCAAGTTAGAGGAAGTGGCAGCCATTTGAGAAAGGGAAAATAGTTGATTTAATGGAAAAGACAGGAAAAACTAATAATTAAGTAACTGCTTACTCATAATCGTATTTCTTCATATTTTGCATTTGCCAGTAGCAGACAATGTGGTTTGACTATATGAAAAGTTTCTCTTTCAAATTAATCATTTGTTAGCAAAAAGATTCCAGACATTCATTAATTTTAACTCAAACTAAGTAACAGATTTAGTTAAAAATATACAGATAATGTAACCTTTACTCCTATGTGCCTATCACTAGAACAACACTCCCCCTCATCGTGAAAGGAGCTCCAGGAATAGGCAGAAATTGCACTAGTAATGTTGCTTGACCTATGTTGCTGTGCCAAAACCATACTTCATCTAAATCATATTTGGGATTATATGCACTGGACAGGAATTTCTAATGAAAAAGGCAGCTGCATCTTTTTTCTAGCCTCTAGTTCCAGCTCTTCCCAATAAAACTCAGTCCTTAGCAAGAAAATGCCTCATGAATGTGGGATTTCAGAAATCATTCATTAAAAAAAGCAGTATGGCATCGCAAACAATTCAGGTGACAGCCAGTGGCATAGAAAGAGTGCCAGCAGTGGTAGCATCCAGCATAGTGCTAGTTGTGTTCCACTGAGCCATAAGTGATTGAACAAGTAGATAGTTCAGTGCTCTTGACACCTACAAAAACATTATCAAGAGAAAGAAAGAGAGATGGAGCCATCTAATTGTATAATATTGGACGAATACTTGCATAATTACAGAGCTACTGTGACAGCTGCTTACAATGTCCGCTATCATGCACTGCAGGTGGTAATTTATCCATGGGTTTCCCATTCACTTGAATGGGAAACAGTGGGAGGGTGGCCTCTTGGCATCCCACATAATCACATACATTTTAAGCAACTACCATTTCCTAGGTCCCTGTTTTAACTGGGGGAGGGGGGGCTTGCTATTCCATACTGGACTTGTCTACTGCTGAGTGCCAGTTTTAAGGACATATAATATTTATTATTAAAGATGTCACAGGGCAAGTTGTAGATGGCCCAGGAACTCAAGATAAGTTCTTAAGACTGGTTTTGCTGAACTGAGTTTTGGAAAGTTTCCTTACGATGCAACCCCTCTGGCTGCATATCACATGACAAGTTGGAGGACAGCAATAGCAATGTCTTTTAAAATTTAAAGATGTGAAATACTGTTGAGTGTGTAAAACACCTGTTGGAGGCTGAAAAAAAGTAAATAGAGATAACTGAATATAAAGACAGAGATAAAAAGGGAAATTCTTTTTTTAATCTCTGTTATATCACTTCTAAAATACAAGTTGGCAAGGAGGACATGTGTCACAATATATCCTTTTACTTCATGGGATATACAAGTGAACCACAAGGACAGAAACAATTGGTCATTATGGCTTCAGACATGACATCTCACATATGTTTTGTGGTGCCTTAAAATATATTCTCTATCTCTTCAGTTACCATCCACACCTATGTTACTAAGCACTGAGTACAAAACCAAATGTAGCCTTAATCCCAGGCCATCTTCAGGTGTGACTGTGGGCCAGCCTCATCCACTTGCCCTACTGTTCTAGTGTTGTACATGGGGTCAAGCACTGGTAGTTGCATTTGCTTTATTTGTATTTGCATTAACTGGTGCACATGTTCGCAAGTTCCTTAAGCTCTTGTAATGCCTTATTTAGTTATAATACTTACTGTACAGTAGAACCTCAGAGTTACGAACACTTTGGGAACAGCGGTTGTTCGCAACTCTGAAATGTTCATAACTCTGAACAAAACGCTATGGTTGTTCTTTCAAAAGTTTACAACTGAACATTGATTTAATACAGCTTTGAAACTTACTACGCAGAAGAAAAATGCTGCTTTTAACCATCTTAATTGAAATGAAACAAGCACAGAAAGTTTCTGAACGTTGTCAAAATTTTTTTTTAAACTTTCCCTTTAAATTTTAGCAGTTTACATTCAACACAATACTGTACTGTATATGTGTTTTGGGGTTTTTTTTTGGCTACTGGCTGATTGCATACTTCCAGTTCCAAATGTGTGGTTCACTGGTCAGTTCGTAACTCTGCTGTTCATAATTCTGAGGTTCTGCTGTATTGTATCTGTGTGACTTTCTACTGGCTTTATAGTCAACATTTAACTGTGTTTGTGCATTCTGTGTACCACTAGAATTGTTAACAGAATCCATCAGTAACAATGCCTATTACCCCTTGTGCCATGAGAAAGTGCTGGAAGACTCACTTTGTCATTTTTGTAACTGGGTGACATTGTGAGGTGTGCTTCCCATGCTTACAGTATTAACCTGCATTACAGAAAAACAGAAAACTTCCATTTCAATTGTAGCAATCATAGGTATCATTCTCTCTGCTGTCTATTACATTAAGTTAATGAATTTTGGAAGATGCACTTGAACAGATCATCATGTTCAGCCCAATTTATTATAAAGGGTATGCATCATTTACATGGGCTTCCAGTCTACTTTATGGGGGTTGGGGGGATGTGGATCACTTCTGCAATCAGCTCAACATGTGTCTCCAGCATGAAAATGATCACTTCTGGGAAATAGACTGAAGACAAAACAAAACATGAGTTTAAGTACAACATAAAGGAAATGTGTCCTGGTCACAGGGTGCATCGTTCAGATGAAAGTAGAGAATGTGAGGGAGCAACCATAAAATGTGGCTTGTATGGCATGAGTGCACTTGAATTGCTTTCACTGTAGTCCACCCATCACCAACAGGCAGTCATGCACATACTCAGATCATATTCACACAGCCTGGAGAAGACACCACTTTTGAAGCTTTATGTTTGTTTGCTTTTTTTCCTTCTGAGGCTGAACCTGACTTTTCAAAGAGTTTTCTTTACTGACCTTGATAATAAGCTCTGTCTGATTGGTGGAAGGAGACCAAGGAGAGCAGTGCAGCAGAAGAAAAGCTAAGAGATTTGTGTACCCTGCATGCACCCTTCACTTCATTTGGATACAAAGAAGCTTTCTCACCACAGTCCTTCATGACAATTTGCATATTACCTTTCCTTCCCTCTCCCAATATGGATTCCTCTCTCACCTTTCAGCACTAAGCTTCACATGCTACCATTCTTTCTGAATCAGAAAACACTTTCTAAGTGTTCTCATCATACAACACACCTGATACAGTCATTACCAGACACCACATCTAAGGCCACATCAGAAACAGGAATAAATCTCATCAGTTCCCTCTCCATCTGGTTTTTATCCTTAGACCCAGCAGCTGGGCCACCTGGAAGCTCCCTTGCTTTAGACTCTCCCTTGAGTGTCTTTTTTCTTTTACAGAGGTGGGAAGGTAGTCAGGGTTCTGTAACTTGTCCAAGCCCTACATTTGCTCGTTAATTAAAGAAATTTTTTAAATTGCCCTTCAGTACTATAGTGTGGCTAACTGTTCCAGGAAGGGATCGTTCATCAGATCTATTCCAGCAATTTAACAGCTGTGTGTGGTTCTCAGTTCTGTCTCACTGGTATGCCTTGGCCCATCTCACAACTGAGGCCATGTCTACATCTAAAATTTTGCAGCGCTGGTTGTTACAGCTGTATTAGTACAGCTGTATAGGGCCAGCGCTGCAGAGTGGCCACACTTACAGCAACCAGCGCTGCAAGTGGTGTTAGATGTGGCCACACTGCAGCGCTGTTGGGCGGCTTCAAGGGAGGTTCGGGGAACGCGAGAGCAAACCGCGGCGAAGCTGGTCTCCTTTCCCGGTTTGCTCTCTCGTTCCCCGAACCCCCGAACAAGCAGGTCTCCTTCCCTGCGGTTTGCTGGGTGGTTCGGGGAACGCGAGAGCAAACCCGGGAAAGGAGACCAGCTTCGCCGCGGTTTGCTCTCGCGTTCCCCGAACAAGCAGGTCTCCTTCCCTGCGGTTTGCAGGGTGGTTCCGGGAAACGCGAGAGCAAACCGCGGCGAAGCTGGTCTCCTTTCCCGGTTTGCTCTCGCGTTCCCGGAACCACCCAGCAAACCTCAGGGAAGGAGACCTGCTTGCTCGGGGTTCGGGGAACGCGAGAGCAAACCGCGGCGAAGCTGGTCTCCTTTCCCGGTTTGCTCTCGCGTTCCCGGAACCACCCAGCAAACCTCAGGGAAGGAGACCTGCTTGCTCGGGGTTCGGGGAACGCGAGAGCAAACCGCGGCGAAGCTGGTCTCCTTTCCCGGTTTGCTCTCGCGTTCCCGGAACCACCCAGCAAACCTCAGGGAAGGAGACCTGCTTGCTCGGGGTTCGGGGAACGCGAGAGCAAACCGGGGAAGGAGACCAGCTTGATTACCAGAGGCTTCCTCAGGTATGCTGGGATACCTGCTTATTCCACGGAGGTCAAGAAAAGCGCTGGTAAGTGTCTATATTTGATTACCAGCGCTGGATCACCAGCGCTGGATCCTCTACACCCGAGACAAAACGGGAGTACGGCCAGCGCTGCAAACAGGGAGTTGCAGCGCTGGTGGTGCCCTGCAGATGTGTACACCTCCTAAGTTGCAGCGCTGTAACTCCCTCACCAGCGCTGCAACTTTCTGATGTAGACAAGCCCTGAGAGTGAATGAACTATTTAGTCTCTATGCCCATTTACAACTTGATTTTTCGGATGAGACTGTCCATTGAAGTTGGTGATTATAACTGGGGGCACCTTTCCACTAATGAGCTGACATACTGACCAAGACTGCCAACTCATTTCATGTAGACTGTTTCCTGGTATGGCTAGGACATTTTTTTTAATTTAGTGACTAATCTACAAGTGTTAAAGAAATAATCAAGAAAAATAAGCTTTTTCCATGTTTTCCTGTTACTTTATCTATTTATGGTGGTGGTGTATCCATGCTGATCCCAGGATATTAGAGACAAGGTGGGTGAAGTAATATCTTTTATTGGCCCAACTACCATTAGTAAAAGACACGAGCTTTTGAGCTACACAGAAAAGCTCTCACAGTAAAACTTGTCTCTTTTATCAAGAGAAATTGGTACAATTGAAGATATTACCTCACCCACCTTTTCTCTCTGTTTCTTTACCTCAATGATTCTCAGCCAGGGGTATGCATACACAGAGGTCTCCCAGGTGATATATCAACTCATCTAGATATTTGCCTAGTTTTACAGCAGACTACATAAAAAGCTATAGTGAAATCAGTACAAACTAAATTTGCTTACAGGCAATGACTTGTTCATACTGCTCTGCATACTATACACTGAAATGTAAATACAATATTTATATCCCAACTGATTTATTTGATAATTACCTGATATACATGAGAAAGTAAGCAATTTTTAGTGTGCTGTGACACTTTTGTATTTTTATGTCTGATTTTGTAAGCAAGTAGTTTTTAAGTGAGATAAAATTTGTGGGTATTCAAGACAAATCAGAGTCCTGCAAGAGGTAAATCAGTCTGGGAAAGGTTGAGAGCCACTGCTTTATCTGACAATCTGCACCGCACATACCCTCTGCTGTCAGACTTGCTCACATATGTGACCATATCTTTTTCTACTTGTTGGCCTTTCCATTTAGCTCAAGGGACGGAGAACTGTGATTATATCTATACTATAGATCACTCACCTATGTAGAGAATCACTAAAAACCATGAAGTCCTGTGCTGGTTAAAAAACCGACCTGGGTTAGAAGGCAACTGAAGGCAGCTATAAAAAAATAAAATTATAATATATAATAAATGGAAGAAAGGGGAAATTGATTGTAATGAATGTAAATCTGAAGTTAGGAACTGTAGCCAACTGATAAGAAGGGCCACAAAGAGATATCTATGGCTAGGAAAGTTAATGACAATAAGAAGGGATTTTAGATACATTAGGAACAAAAAGAATCGTGACAATGATATCGGTCCATTATTAGATGGAAATGGTAGAATTATCAATACCAATGCAGAAAAGGCAGAAATGTTCAAGGAATATTTATGTTGTATATTTGGGGGAGAAGACATAGTCTGATCATATGGCAGAGGTGACTGAGGATCATACTGGACCGTTACTGTTGATTTTCAGTAATCTTGGAGCTCTGGTGAAGTTCCAGAAGACTGGAAGAAACTTCGTGTTGTGTCAATTTTTTTTTTAAAGGGTAAATGAAATGTTCTGGATAGGTCTATGAGCCCAACATCAGCCTTGGGCAAGATAATAGAGTGCTGATAAAGCATTCGATTAATAAAGAATTAAAGGATTATAATGTAATTAATGCATATCAACATCTGTTTATGGAAAATAGATCTGGTCAAAGTAAATTGATATTTCTATTTATGAGATTACAAATTTGGTTAATAAAGATAATAATGTTGACAGAATCTATTTAGACTGGGGGTAAGATGTTTAACTTGGTAATACACTACATTTGGATTAAAAATAAAATTAACATGGCACACATTAAATGGATTAAAAACTGGCTAACTGATAATTATAATGTAATTGTTAATGGGGACTCTTAATTGAGTGATTGTGCTTTCACTGGGGTCCCACAGAGATCAAATCTTGGCCCAAGATATTTCACATTTTTGTCAATGACCTGTAAAAAATAACATAAATCATCATTGATAAAATTTGCAGAAGACACAAGAATTGGGGAAGTGGTAAATAATGAGAAGTACAGGTCATTGATTCAGAGCTATCTGGATTACTTGGTAAACAGGGCACAAGCAAACAATATGTATTTTAATATGGATCAGTGTAAATATATATATTTAGGAACAAAGAATGTAGCCCATGCTTACAGCATTGGAGGCTGTGATGGACTATAGAAACCCCTCATTAGATAATAAGGGGTTAAGATGATTCTCTGAGTTCAGCCAGCTTCACCCTACCAAACCTGCGAGGCAGGTACAGGCTGGAGGTGGGTCTGAAAAGGAAAGCAGAACAGCTCACTTGCAGGCAGACCAAAGAAGAGAACAGACTTTCAACCTTCAGCTTCTGAGGAAAGGGCTGACTGAAGGCAACAGCTTCTCAGACAACCACTGCCTGAAAGCCCCTCCTTGAGAGAAGGGAGAGCCAGATCCTGATACAAGCTGAGAGAGAGTCATTCCCCTATCTCTTTTACTAACTCTGTTTTTTTGCATCAATTCCCTTTGCTTTGTGTTTATGGATTACCCTGGAAGGGGAGAGACTTTGAAGCAATCTGGTCAGAGGGCCAAGTCACAGGAGGAGGCAGGCTACTGCAGAAGTGGAACAGCCAGCGTCAGCAAACCCCAGGGGAAAGAGAGCTACCACACCACACCAGACCACAAGGAGATGCCGGAAGCAAGCTGACTCCTGCACAGGGACTCAACCCTGAGAAGCAGCGACTCTGAAAAAAATCTGGGGGTTATAATGAATAATCGACTGAACATAAGCTCTCAAAAGAACTAATGCAATCCTGGGCTGCATAAACAGGGGAATCTTGAGAAGGAGTAGAGAAGTTATTTTACCTCTGTATTTGGCAATGGTGTGACTGCTGCTGCACTAGTGTGTCCCATTCTGGTGCCCGCAATCCAAGTGGGATGTTGATTAACTGGAGTGGGTTCAGAGAAGAGCTGCAAGAATGGTTAAAAGATTAGAAAACATGCCTTACAGTGATAGACTCAAATAGCTCCATCTATTTAGCTTAACAAAAGAATGGTTAAGGTGTGAATTGATTAGCAATCTAAGTATCTACATGGGGAACACATTTTTAATAATGGGCTCTTCAATCTAGCAGAGAAAGGTATAATAAGATCCAATGGTTGGAAGCGGAAGCCAGACAAATTGACTGGAAATTAGGCATTTTTTTTAAATGAGGTTAATTAAGTATTGGAACAGCTTATCAAGGGTTGTTGGGGATTCTTCATCAGCATCAATTTTTAAATTAGATTGGATGTTTTTCTAAAGGATTTGCTCTAGGAATTATTTTGGGGAAGTTCTAAAGCCTGTGTTTTATAGGAGGCCAGACTAGATTATCATAATGGTCCCTTCTGGCTTTGGAATCTATGAAACCATGAATTACATGACCTCCGCTTCTTCCTCAGTTAAAGGAATATATTAAAAACTAGTGATGTAGTGGTCAAAAATGCCTTGTTCCATGTGGGAAGAAAAGTCACTTTCTTCTTTTGTGGTTGGGCTCCTTCCCCTCTTACCTAGCTTGTTCCAAACTCCTGCAGCCTTGAGGGAGGCAGGAATTCCCCCAGAAATCACAGAAATCTGTAATGCACAGACTTATTCCAACACCTTCATCAGTATGGACAGAACCCTGATTCCACTGAAAACAATAAGCAGGCAGATAACAATAATCCAAGATGCTTATCAGTGAAGTTCTTACTCTATCAATAAGAATCTCAACTGCCTTTCCAGTTTTGGTTCCTCAGTCTCATATTATGGCACCCTTTGTGCAACAGCTAATTCTTACATGCAGTGGAGGTGCATGGGTGGGGAATAGCCTGAGTGCATAGTCCCTGGATTTTCACTCCGTTTGGAGCTGCTGTGTATGTTCCAGCAGCAGCATATGTGCCAGGTTGTGATCTTGCCCTCTAAGTGGCATTCCTATTCTCCAACCACAGAAGATCAGGCATCTGGAAGTTAGGTGTGGGATTTCTTGCCTGCTGTCTGGATAGCCATGGCTCTGAGGGGGAATGGAGAGGTCAGCACCTCGCGCTTTGTGTCTAGCCTCTAACCAGTCAGGGCTCTGGAAAAGGGAGGGTTTTCACAGCTCTTCTACAGCTGTGTGAAGTGAAGGGGTTCCACCCTACAAATGTATCTGCAAACATTAGAGACGGGTACACTTTAAAAAGCAAACTATAAAAATAGTACATTTAGAGAGCTTTTAGCAGACAGAGACTCTATCTTCCAATTAAAAATTAATTTGTCTCTATTACCATAAGCATTAAGGGCCTATTCCAATGAATTCATTAGGGGTCCTTCCGTTGGTTTCAATCACTTGGCTGAAGTCCTAATTTGGCATATGGATGTTTGCAGAGGTTTTGTGTGAACATACTGCAATGTTCTGTCCTGTTCACACCTTTGAAAGACTGTAGTTAGTTAAATACTATAGCCGTCAGTCAATACTAACATTCTTCCAACCTAGGACACAAAATCTGATAGTAGTTTTATGATCACCTAGATTTTTTACTTAATCAAGATGCTTTCAAATTTCTCACTTTTTTTTTTGAGAGAGAGAGACAAGGTGGGTGAGGAAATATCTTTTATTGGATCATCCTCTGTTGGTGACCTGAAGAAGAGCTCTGTGTAACCTCAAAAGCTTGTCTCTCACACCAACAGAAGTTGGGCCAATAAAAGATATTACCTCACCCACCTTGTCTCTCTAATATCCTTAAATCTTTTCCACAGTTTGAGGAATTATTTTAAAATGAAAACAACCTTCTCCTCTTCATGCTTATTTTTATTCTATTGTTTTGATCAGATCAGAAATCCCATTTTAACATCTACTGTATGTGAATCAGTGCTTGAATTAAGGAAAATGTTAGGGTCTGCTCTGACTTTTTTGTATTCCTTCCCCTTGCCATGTTAGCTGTTACCTCCCTACCCCTTTATATTTTTCCATCTGAGCATTATGGTATAACTATTTATACTAACCCTTGAACCCACCCCATTTTGAGCATGCTGCACTCAGTATCTGTACTCAGAGCACACAGGACTCTGTCAAGTTAAACTGCCAATTGGTAAAAATTTTCCCTGCAAAAAAATTTGATCACACATTGGTGACATTGTGGCAATGCATGAAAACACTGGCTCAAGCTGCCAAAGACTCTGATATTACAAAGGTGACACAGCCTCCCAGGAATGAGATTTCAGAGCACCCTGGCTTCTGCTGATCAGTCATGGCCCACGGAATAGCTTGAAATTTTTCACTTGTAAAAATTTATCTTCTTCCCTGATGCCTGCAGGGTTTGTGTCATGACTACAAGAGGGAAGTTGATTTGGTTAGAACAAAAGTGGGTGGAGGAGAGCAAGGAAAGAGATATTAAAAATAAGTAAAGTGCATGGAGTGTATAATTAAAACCACTTTTCCATCTTCTGGAGGAACAGAAACCACAAAGATGAAAGTGGGATTGCTTGTTTTATTAGTTGCCTGACCAATCAATACCATCTTGCAACAGCAACTGTATAAACACACATCTCTTCAGCAAATGCTTTGTAGAGCCACCTGCACCCTGATGTAAACTGAACTCCAGTGACATTTCAAACATTCTCATGAGAAGTTTTCTTCTTTCTCAGAATACAAATGATTGTATTGCTCAGCAGATGATTGGAACATATGCAGTGTTCTTTGGACAGTGGTCGCAGTGAAGGATTTTCAAGCAGTAGTTTACATTTTGTTTTGTTTTATTTTAACCACTTCTTCATTTTTAACATCTTAAACGCCAATGCACATCTGTGACAATGCGTCCACAAAATTTGTAAAAATCTTTGCATACCTTACAGGTTAAGTCATATTGGGCTAGATCCTCAACTGGTGTAAATCAATGTAACAGCTGCATTGAAGTCAATGAAAATATGCTGATTTACTCCTGCTGAGATTTGGACCCATTATGTCCTTAAGATTCAAAACTGTGTGTTTCTAGTGAACTTACTTATTCAGCTATCTGGTTTATTTATTTTTTATATTGGACAATATCATTGTACAGAATTGTCACTGAAGTAAGCAGGGGGTTACATGAACAATTCTCATTAACAGTAGTATTTTGGGGTGGATTTTGCAATGCCATTACCTTCTAATCATTCCTAACTTTCATGTTTGTCCATGCACAAACTAGAAGGAATAGGACTGAAGGCAGGCAAAGGGAAACTACCATGCTAAAAAATACTGATCTTATCACCAAATTTTGCATAGCCTAAGCAATGCCTACCACTGTATTTAACAACTCATAGTGCAAAATTGAAGGAAAGCATCATCTTACCTACTCTATCGACAGTTCCTAGCTTTGCATTAAGGTTAAAGTCCTCCTAGATAAATTGGTGCCAAAATAAAAGTCATATCTTAAAGAAACAGTTCACTTTTTTTTATGTAGGGACTTATCCAAAGTCCACTGAAATCAACAGGTGTCTTTCTGTTGACTTCAATGGGTTTTGGAACAAATTCTCAATGCTCTTCTGTAAGAAAAAAAATCAAAGAAAAACACACTTAAGGGCAAAATTCATCACCTTCTTAAATTCTGGTTCTCTGCTTCCCTTCATATGTAGATTTCCCAGTGTCATCCATGGTAATTCAATGCATGCAGGGAGAGCAGGATTCCAGAGAAAAGAACCATCATTCCTATGGAAAAGGAGGTTTTGAGTCAGCTGCCCACATGATGTCATTTCAAATACACAATTACTTGGGCCTTTGTCTACCTGCACAAATAATGTCAGATTCCTCATTAGCACTTCTGCAAATGATCCAACATTGCTAGAAATGCTGATCTTCAGTTGTTACATGATTATACAACATTTGCAGATGTGCTGCTATACTTAAGCTCTGGCATATTTGAAATAACATAATGACATTGTAACATGTGAGGGTCAGGACAGCATGACAATGAACTCTGAGGTAAATTTGAGATCACAGTGAGGGGTGAACTCAAAAGTTTATAAGGTTAAGTGTAGTTTGGAACCAAAAATGTGGATGCTTATATAAACCAATTAGACTTCTTGGTTCTGCAAAAATGGGCTGTAAGTACTGAGCTGTGAAATTCCCAGTGCTTCTTACTTCAGTTAGATCAAAATATCAAACATCCTCTGTAACAGTGTTTTGACACTTCTTTTTCTAGTCAGGATGCAGAAGAAACAAGAAACTTCTAAAATTTCAGAAACAGATTTGGTCCATGTTCAGTTTTGGTGAAAGCAAGTTCTGGGCTGCTTCATCCATCCCTTTTAGGAATTAGAAAAAGGTAGAACGTAATACTGGATCCCTTAAAACTCTATGCTCCAAGTCCCTCAGCTGATATAAATGAGTGTAACTATTAGAGTTGGTTGAAACATTTTCAACTGGACATCTTTTCACTGAAAAATTTTCTTTTGCAAAAGCCAAAATGTTTATCAGAAATATAAATAATGATGAAGTTTTCAATGGCAAAATTCCTGATGTTCGAGTGGACTCTCCAATCACTTACAGAGAGGGAGAAAAACCAACCCATTTTAACATAATTCAGTTTCACAAAATGGTTTTGTTTTCATTCCAGAGTGGACCAAAACCAAATTCTGAAACCTTCAAAGTTGTCGCAAAATGGAATTGTTTTTTTCCATCTATCTCTAGTAGCTACATTAACTTTCATGGTGCTGCACTGAGTTAAGCCAGCTGGTGACTTGAGCCCACCTGTTATGCAGGAAGCAACGTCTTTTTAGAAGGATTCAGGGATTTAATGATATTCAGTGGAATTCACTTTAGTGTACAGGTGGAATTTTAAGGATCAATGATTGTATATTAAAGTTTAGAACCATACTCTAAGCAATCTTTAATTACTGGGAATGGGCAACAGGGGATGAATCATTTTATGATTACCTGTTCTGTTCATTCCCTCTGAAGCAGCTGGCATTGGCCACTGTGGGAAGACAGGATACTGGGCTACATGGCCCTTTGGTCTGACCCAGTATGGCCGTTCTTATGTTCTTATTTTCTTCATTAGGCACTGTAAAGGTCTAGTTAGCCTAGGTTTTTAGTATTATCATGTAAAGAATTCCCTACTTTCTATTATGGACATTTTTATGTAAGTATGAGCCTTGAGAATGTGCAGCAATCTAAACAGCCCACTAAATCAAAGTGCACATCCACTTTATTTTAAAGATTTTTCTTATTTAAAAATATTTCTTCTGGAAAACACATAATATCTAGATTCCAGTTTATCCTCAACAATGTGGTCTGATAGCATGATAGGAAACCCCAGTACGATACAACACTAATTTCTCTGATAGAATATGTTTTTTACTTGTGCAGAGCTACTCCGCTGGTCTTTCTGATGCCTATATCCCAGAGTAAACTGAAAGATGGTAAAATCTTCATTCTCACAAGATCCTGACCTCTCCTTTATCTAGTAAGGACCTAAAAAGAAAAGAAGCATTTGCAAAAAACCACGCATTCTGCATAAGGATCTAGAAAGCAGAAGTGTAATGGTCTCTCGTTACCTGCTCCATTATATTTAAAAGCGGCTATACCTATATTTACATGGACATCTTGGTTATAATATGATATTTTACTATGTATTAGAATGTTGAACATATTTATCCAGCAAAGAAGTACTTATGTGGCTTCAATGAGATATGCTGCAATGCCATACACTGCGTCCTGAATGTGTCTTAAGTAGAGATGGGAACTGAAGAATTGAGAGTGCATCAGGATAATTGTGCTCATAATAAATTTCAAAGGAATTAATTAATTGTCATTTGTTTTTACAAGGTGCTGACCCAGTTTCACTCTTAGCATTGTAAAACTGTGTGGTTCACCACTGACTGGTTAATGCAACCCTAAACTCCCACCCAAAACTCCACTGAAGTAATCATCTAATAATTCATTGATTGATGTGTTAAATACACTGCAACCAGAATATGCAAAAAAACCCTCATAAATCAGTAATTATCCTCATCATGTACTTCCCAGAACAGACTATCATTATGTGAAGCAAATACTTCAGATCCCTAACCTGTACCTGACCTTACCAAAAGTAAGGTAGAATGCAAGATTTATTTTTGTTAGATTGTCAACTTTTAGCTTTGTAAATGGATCTTACAAGGACTATCTTGAAAAGCTCAGGATGGCTGCTTCTGGTTTGGGCATGTTTGTTTAACTTCCAGAAGAATTTTTAGAATCTTAGTTTTGCATTGTTTGTACCTAAAGAACCAGTGTGTATAGGTGTGAGTTTGTGTGTGTATACATAGAATCTGAACCTTTGTGCATTACATTAATGGGCAAATGTGGTTGGCTTTTTCCTGCACTTAATAAATCGACTAAAAATTCAGTTTAAAATCAGAGAACACTTGTCAGTACCTACTGCTGTTTAAAAAGAAAATATGAAGAAAGATTTTCTTTTTAAAGCTTCTAGCTCTATTTCTAAAGAGTGCTGTCAAGATGATATACTCCAGGAAACAAAAACATCTCTTAAATGATCACATCCCAATGCAGTATAAAATCATTTTGAAAAAGCATCTCTCTTTCTGTCACCTTGTCTGACAAGCTTTATGTATTTTATTTGTATGCAAGTGAATGGCAGTTTATTGTGTCCTAGCGGATAGGGTATTAATGATCATTTGCTCCCTGCTGTGTGGCCTGTCATAGTTTTGCAGAAAGAAGACTGACAGAAGTAACAACCAATCAGTATGCTAATACTTTGCCTGAGAGTGGATAGTTAGTCCATTTTAGCCAAGGTTCTTCTGCCAAATCCTTAGGTAATTTTCATTAAAAATACAATTTTTGATAGCATCTGCAAATTGCTAGATAGAAGCAGACTAAGAAACCATATATTTCTTTTGTGTAGCAGTCAGACTTCTATCTCAGCAGGTGTTTTCTAGGGGAGGGGGAAAAGACTTCCAATCTGAAAGCCCATTTTGGTCAGCAAGAATCAATCTCTAAAACATTCAGCAATTTGTTATATCAATATCTTAACATGGAGAACTCTTTGCAGCATATAAGAATTAAATCCAGCCCTGACAAGTAAATAGATAGCAGAATCTTTTAAAAATGATAGCTGGAAGTCAAATGTCAAAAAAACCCACAGATTTGTTCTATATGATGTCATTCTTTTTTTTCTCTTCACTGCCATGAAGCTTGTCCAAAACCCAGCTAAAGACAGTTGTTACCAGCTCTGACATATAAATAACCCAATATTTTGTTAGTCATTTTTGTATCATACAGCCCATGCTACGTGCACTCTGTGCCATAAAAATAAGGTTTCTGGAAAATGATTTCTGAGTGTTTGCACAGCACATGAACATATGATTACAGAGAGGATTAGTGGATTTAGGTATTGATGATCAGCTGCCATAAGGCAGCACACAAAAAAAGCTGTATTTCTATCCATAAAAGTACATTTTATTCTCATTCATAAGTGAAACAATGGAAACAATAGAAAGACCCAACACTACTGGTTAGTTTGAAAACAAAATCCTTAGGTGAATTTGATAATCAGGGAAAACAAATATGAGAAGAGAGAGAATGAAAATCCTTGACAGGTGTGCATCTGCCTCCTTGTTAACAAATGTTGTCTAATGTGCCTTACCTGAAGAAGGAATTGTTGGTTACCTAAGGATGGATTGCTTTTTGGACCTAATGCCAATTAATATCACTCATGTGTTACAGCTGTATTTTATGCAAACTAAATAGATACATTATATCAGCTACTTTTCTATAAATAGAGGTGGGGGAGAGAAAAGAAAGAAAATATACTTGCTTGCTGCCTGCTGTTCTTTATATGCAAATCTTACTATATTACATGGCAACATACTTGCTTTCTAAAGCCACATAAATGTTTTACTGTTTTATGAGATGTTTGCAATAAATATGATTGATGATAATTTTTTTTTATAATTGCCTATTAGAAATACACTATTTTGTGACAAATCCTTTAGGAATAACTCAGTTTCCAATCCAAACAGAATAAGAGAGATTATCTGTACTGAGAGGTGGGTGGTTCTGCTAACAAAGATCAAAACGTACATTTAGTGTGCTGTTTGATTTCTGTTTGACAATTCTTTAAGCTTGTTAGCATCTTTTCCAGGTTTACTGAGTTTTGCATTTCAGTCAGATGCAGACTTGTATAAAATACTGCTACTGTACCTCAGGGCAAGCAAATAGCTTTAAGCTACACTCACAAATAGTCACAAGGGTGGATAGCTATAATTATATTGGAGTGCATCCAAGAAATCAGCTATTCTGTTTATACTTATTGCCTCTTTGAATTTATGTGCACTTCAAGCGAACATTCTGTAAATTGATTTTTAATACTAAAACTGTTGACCTTACAATTGCAGTTTATTGACTATTTTTTTCACATTACTGCTGTTATACTGGAAAGATATAAAATCAAGGGAAATATTTATAGCAGGAAACTCCAGGTACATTGATAAATGACCTTAGGTATTGCTGATAACAGTTTTAAAATGCAAGACTTCTACAATTGTTTTTGATCTAAATATCAAGGGCCAAAATCTTGACTGATTTACTCCTTTGGCAGTTCCACTGAAACCAATAGGGAATGCATGAGTTGCAGATCAGCACAGAATTCAGCCCTATCATTTAAATTTGCAAAGTTATTTTAAAATTGTAGGTCACTCAATTATTGCTCTTTGAGCAAAAGGCTTGTTGAGATGTGGGTATGTCTACATTATCATTGCAGAGATCAGAAATGGGCATAATGGACTCCAGCTGCACTGTGAAGGATCATGCTCACTAGTGATCGTTGACGTATTTTTGTCAAAGATCGCAGAATTATAGAGTTTAAGGCCAGAAGGGAGCATCATATCATCTAGTCTGACATCCTGTATATTACAGGCCACCAGCAATACAATTCTACCAGCAATACAATTTCACTCATAAATTTGTTCAGCTTTCTCTTAAAACTAATTAAGTTGTTTGCCTGCACAATTCCTGTTAGGAGGCTATTCCTGAACCTCACTCCTCTGATGCTTAGAAACTCTTCTGATTTCCAGCATGAATTTGTTCCTGGTTAGTTTATATCCATTTGTTCTTGTGCCAGCATTATCCTTCAGCTTAAATAGCTCTTCTCTAGGGTGACCAGACACAAGGGTGAAAAACCGGGACAGGGGGTAGGGGATAATAGGCAACTATACAAGACAAAGTCCCAAATATCAGGACTGTCCCTACAGAATCAGAAAATCTGGTCACCCTACTCTTCACCCTCCCCAGTGTTTACCATCATGATGTGTTTATAAAGAACAAACATATCTCCTGCCTGATTTTTCTTTGCTAGGTTAAAGAAGCCAAAGTCTTGTAGTGTCCTCTGGTAAGATAGGCCCTCCATTCCCCTGATCATCCTAGTAGCTCTTCTCGGCAACTGTTTCAGTTTGAATTCACTTTCCTTGAACATTCCAGAACCATACACACTATTCCAGATGAGGTTTTACTAATACTTTTTACAATGGCAGTAATACTTCTCATCTCATAGCTTTCCAGCCATAAGCCAGATGCAATGTGGCCTAGCATTGCCTTACCAGAAGAAGTATGTAATGCGTGTGTGATGTAGCTCTCTAACGGCTGTCCTGCTATTGCTAATTATTAAATTGTTCACTTACAAGCAGAGAATAATACAGAAAGTACACTGGGCCCAATTCCTGCCTTGTGTATCACTCTTAAAGTGGTTCAGTGGGTTGAACTCACAACTGGGAATCAAGAGAAGTAGTTTCTATTCTAGAGAGTGACTAGATGTATGTTTTTGGGCCAGACTCACAAGGCTTCAGTTTCCCTATCTGAATATTGGGGACAAATCTGACCCTTCTTTGTAAATCATTTTGAGATCTATGGCTGAAAAGTTCTAAGAATTATTATTATCCATAGAACCTCAAAACAACTGCTTCAACAGCCTGATCCAAAACCCATTAAAGACTACGGGCAAGTCCAAAATATCGATATTACAGCATTATACTGAATTTGTACTAGGTGATTGAAATGTGATGTGGCACAGCCAGGCAAATATTCAAATACTCGTATAGAACAAGAGGTTCCATGTACCTTAAAGTGTTATAAATATAGGGTACAGTTTAGCAAACTTGTCATATAAGACTAAGGAGAAAGTAGATCAGTCAGTTTTCTATTTTTCCAGGCAGACTAAACAAACAAAAAAGCAGCAATTTAACCTAGTAAATGAATGGAACCAAAATAAGACGTTCACATCTGTGGATTATAAATCACAGATTTCCACAATAATACATATTTTCCCCTTCTAGATTAATTCAATTAAGAGGAAATTTGTCCAATTTTTTGCCAAATAAATTAGATTTAACATATTAACTTGGGAAGACATCAGAACAAATTTACTAGGCTCATTAGGCTTAGGAAATTAAGTTACAGAAAATTGTGCTTCCTAGTAATAGATTTAAGCAGTAATATTTAGCAGTCTGCCAAAGATACACATATTTCTCATACAAATAGCTATTAGGGACCAGCAGCAGCCACCAAGTATATCTTAGCAGTACTTTGTATCACCTTTTTGCAACAAAGAAAAAACTATTTCAATTTTGAAGAGTTCAGAAATATCAGGACTGTACTATTTATCTGTCTATAGTATTTATTGACCCTGTCCAGTCAAAAGAAGCCTGACCAAGCTTCTGAAAGAGTTTGGACCTTGCTATGTATGCAAAGAGAATCTGTGAGAAAAACCAAAATCCACAGGTTGGGAGGCTAAGGATGTGTCATGTGAGTCTGGACCTATAGGCTGTGATCACATAAATAGATATTGCTGTATGATTTGTTTTAGTATTTTTGTACTCCAGGTTGGAGCTCACATCCTAAAAGAAGTGCCAGAATGCACTTCTGGTACTATACTATCACTCATAAATGACAGTACCAGAAGTACTGCAACACTGTTCCAGCTTCCTAGAAAAATGCCAGAACAACTAGAACCCTGCTTTAGGTACACTTGTTATCAACAAAATGCAATGATTAATATAAATGGACCAAATTCAGACCTCAAATGCATACTTGCAGCTTGCACTAAGTTCAGTAGGATCTATGTTTGTATCTGTGCTCAGGATTGGCCCAGTCTCTTGTAACGTGAGAACTGCTGTGGGCACAGCAATATTGGCAATTATGAGATACCATAGTTTTCAATTGGTGGACTAGATTCAGCCCTAGATTATGCTGATTTTTGGATAATTCAGGACTCCAGCTGGAGAATGTCTATGAAGAGGGGGATGCCACAGTGCAAGGCACCCCAGACCATACTCCACCAGCTGGGCCAAAATTTGTCATCTTACTGGAGAGGTGGTATGGTTTGGGAGCCGAGGAATGTGCTAAGTGAGGACCTTAATCTAAAATTCATTCCACATCAATGGAAAACGTCTCCCTCCATTTATTGTATGGGAAGCTTGAGCACCTAACTTTCTGAATCCCAGTGATTTTCTAGGCACTTAAAAAGTTAGGCATGCTGCTGCTCATAATCACCACACACAAATTCCCTTGAGATTTGGGAAGGATAAAAGAAGTTGGAGGAAGAGGGGAGTTAATGGGGGGAAGGGTCACAGACTATTCTTTTGAATTTCTTCAGGATTTTGTAGCCACCTGACTACCATAGTATTAGTTCAGGTCATTGCAGGTTCAACTCACATTGCTAGTCACACTCGCAACCTTTCATTTAGTGTAGATTATAGGCTAGAAAGTTGGATATTTTACACTTGTCACATACCTATCAATGGCCTCTGTTGTCAGAGGTAGGGATTCATTTTCCCATGGGGGTGAATGGCTTGTTTTGACTGCATGCCCTTGAAGATTAATGGAACTTGAACTTGGGTTCCTAGTAATAGATTCACTAGACTCATCAGCCAGAGCAGTCTAAACAAAGCCCAAATGCTTGAGTCTAGTCCCTTTCCTTAGGGCAGATTTTATTTAACAGTGAAAGAAACAATAGGTTCAAGGTAATACAAATTGCTTAGCAACAAAGACTCTACTGCTTTCTACAAGTTGGGTGTGCGGGGAAATATTCTTCCCCCCAGGTAACTTTTCTGAATTCTATGGAGAGCTCCTCCCAGGTACTTCCCGGACACTGCCTCTCTCCTATCTGTTCTTCTTGGCTTAATGAAGGTCACACACATTTGCTCCCGATTCTGTGCCCTACAGCTACCCCTCCCAGTTTTAAGAGGCCTAAGGACTATAGCAAGCATGTTGGAACATGCACACAAGCCCCAGACCCCTGTTACAGTTCCAATAAGCCATGTCTAGACCTTGACATAAAGGTCTCTTGTCTTCAGCTAAATAAAGTAACATGGAAGGAAGAAAATATGAGTTAAGAGTGAGAGCTGGTGGTAGATGAGGACAGGAAGGCACAATATGCCAGGGGTCCAAAGACTGGGAAAACTGAATAGAGGAAGAAACAACAGGCAGTCTGGGATGGAAATAAAGTTGAAATTTATTTTTCGCTTTTGGGGTTTTTTTTTAAGAGAACAAAAACAAGGTTCACAGTTAGTTTGAAATTTATATTATTTGTTTGCAAAATATCAAAATGTGTGTGTGTGCACAGTACCTTGATGTGCAAAATAAATGGTTCTTGTGAGATCTGCTTTGAGAACCAGGCACTGGAATATAACATTATTACAATTTGAGACAGTCTGATTTATTAAATAAATAAAATAAATAGAAGCAACAAAAATTGTTGAACATGTGAAACTAAGGTGGACACTGATTTCTTTAGAATGTCTTGTATTTCCCATAATACTTATGGATGTGCTGGAGCTTCTGGTTCACATGTGTTGGTTCTTTTAATAGAACATAATTTGTGACTGACAACTTATTTTAGAATCCCAAATAAATATCCCGTAGGCTCCTTAGGATCCACTCACCTCTTTCTCTTACAGATGATGGTCTGAAATTTTCTAAAAAGCCAGAGATTGCATTTTTATTTCAAAATTTGCCCCATTAAATTTGTTTCTTTTCACAGCACCTCTTCAGTTTACCTACTTTTGTTTGCCAAGTTATGAGGCTGGGGTCAGTCATGCTTCAAATTGGTGCTGTAATTCTTGACAGTACAATGATCACAGTGATGTCCCTTTGAAAATAGACAGGAGTGAATATTTATGGCTGATACGTGTTTTGGAGCTGGGCAGGGCAGAAATTGTCAGACTAGAAGATTGCCTACCATCCTATGATGGACATTTAATTGACTGTTTGACCAGCGGGTCCCATATCTATTGTGAAGCAAATAAGACAACCCTCTACTTGTTTGAGTTCAAGCAAGAGATTACTTTTTTGCCCTTGCTTAATGTAGCTGGGAAATAGGTTTGTTATTTTTCTACAAAGAATGCACAGGAAGGAATATGCTAACAAGTGTCAGCTGCATCCATGAGCAAAGATTTGCTTAAAACCACTTTAAACACCAGCTTCAGCCCACATGAAATATCAGCTTTACAATGCTTATTCCTAGTTTGTACAGCTGGGGGCTTTGACCCTTCCTCAGCAGATGGTGTAGATAGATGGTTTAGCATACATTGTCAGGATCCATGTAAGATAAAAAAACATATTATCTTTATTATTACTCTTTGTGGCATCAGTGACTGGTTAGGAAGAAAAGCAATACCTAAAAATAATTGTGATTCAAATTCCCTGGATATTTTGAGGGAACTGTAGAATATGAATTACACTCTATTAAACCATTCTTCACATCTGAGGCCTTTTCTTACAAGTCACCATCTGGAAATTATCAAGATGCCCAGGAACTAGAAAATGTATAAACATTATGGTCTGATTAATCCCTACACTCCCACGTTCATAAAGACAGAATAACTCATTTGTTTTATTTATTTATTTAATGTTTGCAAAGTACTGGAGTCATGTTGGTCTCAGGGTGTTAGGCAAGGTGGGTGAGGTAATATCTTGTATTGTCTCTTTCACCTACAGAGATTACTTCATCCACCTTGTCTCTCTTATTTATTTTAAAAATTCCTGCGCAGGAGAGATAGTTCTTGGAAGAAAGACTTGCATAAGACTGAACCAAAGGTCCAGACAGTATAGCCTTCCTATTCTTGGTCAACTTCTACAATGCTAGGTCTCCCTATTATACACAAATACCACTGTCCCCAGTAGCTGAGGTGACTCTCCTGGAATATAGCCGTTGCTGGCAAGGGCAACTTGAGTTAGGCATTGCATTTAGGGACCTCTTAGGAAGGAGACAATTATGAGTGTCCACGAGCCATCAAACCATCTATGCCTAATAAAGACATTGCTGTTTCTTTCACTCTAATTATCATTTCCTTGTTGACATTCTTTGGGAGGCCAGATTAAATATGATTGAAGCCAGTGGAAAGGCTCCCATTAATTTCAGGGAAGTTGGTTCAGGTCCTTACTGAGGAAAAGTAGAAAACAAGAAAGCTCCAATAGTTTTCAATGTGTCAGTACAAAAGTTGAGCTTAGCTGTCACTGACTGGCAAGAGAAGACTTAAGAGTCAAGTGTCCTTTTCGATTGCACTGGTGCAACTCCATAGACCACAATCTGGGATTCAAATTTAGGTCTTCTTCTTGACTGTATATAGCCCTTCTCCTCTATATATTTAAAATTGCTGTACAATTGTGCTAACTGAGGCAAAGAAGGATTAAATAACTTGCTCCAGGTCCAACAGCAGGTTAGTGAGAGAGAACACTCATAGGCCTGGTCCACACTACAGCGTTAAATCGATATAAACAGCATTAAATCGATTTAACGCTGTACCCGTCCACACTACAAGGCACTTTAAATCGATTTTAAGGGCTCTTAAAATTGATTTCTGTACTCCTCCCCAACGAGAGGAATAACCCTAAAATCGATATTACTATATCGATTTAGGGTTAGTGTGGACAGAAATCGAAGTTATTGGTCTCATTCTTTTACTGAGCTACCCAGAGTGCACCGCTCTGGAAATCGATGGTAGCCTAGGACCATGGATGCACGCCACAGAATTAATGTGCCCTAGTGTGGACGCGTAAAATTGATTTTATAAAACCAGTTTAATAAAACCGGTTTTAATAATTTCGATTTTATGCTGTAGTGTAGACGTGGTGATTGTATGGGAGAGACAAGACTTAGCTGTAGTGAATATAAAGTGGATTCTGTAATGAGGATACCAAATGCAAATAGTTTCTGTAATTCTTCCTGAGGCTGTAGTTCTCAGATTAAGCACAGCCTGTGTTGCTAAATATCGCCAAAGTACTGGCCTGAACCAAGCAATCATAGATGGTATTGCCTGCAATGTGTATAGCCAACTCATAGATTGCAGTGTGTATAGCCAACCCATCATCTGATAAAAGAGGTAATTTTTAAAGAAATTCTGGCAGACATGAAGTTATGCTACTCAAGTTCAGTGCTATATATTTTCACTTTGAAGTTTACAAAATGCCTGTATTTATCATAGCAAAACTTTTGACAAAATGGTGAAAAATTTAGTTTCTATTAGAGGATACATTTCACTATAATGGAGGGGAAAAAACACAATTTTGCAAAATTGTTTTAGGCCTATGGGGATTGATTCTTAAAATATATATATATACATAATTTGACTGTGGCTTCTATAGTTTCATGCTAGTAGAATCATATTTCTTCATATGGGATTGCTCATTAACATGATAGATCCACTATTACCATATTAATCACAAATTGATTTTCTTTACAGACAAGGTGGTTGAAGAACTAATAATTGAAACAAACATTAACAAAGACAGCTTTATTATGAATAACTGACATCAATATTACCTTTGATAGTTACAGTGTAAATTACTATTTTCCAGCTGTCAAATTTCTTTTGCTAGGATACTTTGAAAATAAAATGTGCAAAACCAAAGCAGTTATTGTAGGTCAAACTGCTAAAAAAGTTATTTTTATTCTGATGCTATTTTTAATTTGCCCTTTAAAGAAAAAGGGCAGATTTTTAATACTGTATATGTATACCACACACACACAGACACACACGCACACACACATTATGCTCTGCTTAAGGAATTATCTCAATGTTCTGTAAATTTTTAACATTGCCCTTTATAAATGTTTCAGGGGCTATAGAAATGAGACAGGCCTATAAGAAGTTTAATGGGTCCCTGTTTAGCCATTTGTAATGGGGATTTAACTGCTTTGTTTGTGAGCATCAGCCAAGAAAAGAGATTACCTTCATCGAGTGCTAATACTCCAGAGTCAATCTAAACTCAGTTCAGCTATGGAAAGGTATCATGGGATGTCAATAAGTACTATAAACACTAATCCAGCAAACCTGTCAGCTGCTATATAAAAAATTATTTCTAAATCCAAGCTTCAAGTCCAACACTACTCTTCCTTATTCAAGGCATAAAAAAAATATGGTACATCATCAGGGACACATCTTGAATTTCAAACTACTCTGCTCATAATAATTGAAACTGTTGCAGTTAAAGGGATTCTTTCTGCACATCAGCAAGCCAAAAGCATGTGATAAATATGAAAAAAAATCAAGGCCTCAGAGATAACACCATCACAACACAACAGATTCCATCAAAATATGTTTGCTGAGGCATTAGATGGCTCAGGGCATTGGTAATGGAATTTAAGAGACTTTCCCAGCTAATTCTCCTTTTTGAATTCAATCCTAGTGTCGTTAATAACTGAAAATTACCACCATCCAACTGTCTGGTGGCCTATGTGAAATGACTGGGTGTTCTCAATACATTTCCTCCTGGACAAATGTCTAAATTACAAATTCCCCATCACAATTGCCAATAATTATTATCCAACAAGTTCTTGGAATATACTGAAGACATTTTTTTTATTTCAGAAGGTGAAGAGAGGCTGTTTTAGATTTGATTTTGACAAATAAGGAGGAACTGGTTAAGAATTTGAAAGTGGAAGGCAAATAGGTGAAACTGATCATGAAATAATAGAGTTCATGATTCTAAGGAATGCAAGTAGGGAAAAAAAGCACGATAAAGATAATGATTTTAAGAGTCAGACTTTAGCAAACTCAGGGAGTTGGTAGGTAAGATCCCATGGGAAACAAGTCTAAGGGGAAAAGCAGTTCAAGAGAGTTGGTAGTTTTTCAAAGAGACATTATTAAAGGTAAGGGAAAATTACTCCACTGCATAGGAAAGATAGGTAGTATGACAAGAGACAAGGGCTTAACCAGGAGATCTTAAATTATTGAAATTCAAAAAAGAGTTCAAAAAAAAGTGGAAACTAGGTTGAATTACAAAGGATGAATGTAAACAAATAACACAAGTATGTAGGGACAAAATTATAAAGGCCAAGGCACAAAATGAGATTAAACTAGTTAGAGACATAAAAGGTAACAAGAAAACACTCTACAAATACATTATAAGCAGGAGTAAGACCAGGACTGGCTCTAGGGGTTTGAGCGCCCTAGGCGGACGGCAATTTCGCCACCCCGCGCGCTGGTCCAGCGGCTCTGGTGGAGCTGCCGCAGTGGTGCCTGCAGACGGTCTGGTGCTCTGTGGCTCCGGTGGAGCTGCCGCAGTCATGCCTGCGGGCGGTCCACCGGAACCGCGCGCGAGCAGCCGACCGTCCGCAGGCACCACTGCGGCATCTCCAATGGAGCCGCCTGCCGCCCCTTCTGGCAAAACGGTGCCCACCAATTATTCTGACGCCCTAGGCGATTGCCTAGGCTGCCTAAATGGTAGCGCAGGTCCTGAGTAAGACAAAGGACAGTGTAGGTCTGTTGCTCAGTGAGGGAGGGAAACAATAGCGGAAAATGTGGAAATGGCAGACGTGCTAAATGACTTTTTCATTTCAGTTTTAACCAAAAAGTTTATTAGCGATTTGACATCTAACATAGTGACTGCCAGTGAAAAAGAAGTAGGATCAGAGGCTAAAATAGGGAAAGAACAATTTAAAAATTACTTAGACAAGTTAGATTTATTCAAATCACATGGGCCTGATGAAATACATCCTAGATTACTCCAGGAGCTGACTGAGGATATATCTGAACCATTAGCGATTATCTTCAAAAAGTTATGGAAGACGGATGAGATTCCAGAGGACTGGAAAAGGGCAAGATTAGTGCCAATCTATAAAAAAGAGAACAAGGACAACCCAGAGATTTACAGACCAGTCAGCTTAACTTCAGTGCCCAGAAAGATAATGGAGCAAATAATTAAACAATCAGTTTGCAAACACCTAGAAGATAATAAGCTGATAAGTTACAGTCTGCATGGATTTTTCAAGAACAAATTGTCAAACCAATTTAATAGCTTTCTTTTAACAGGGTAACAAGCCTTGTGGATGGGGTGGGGAAGTAGTAGATGTAGAATACCTTGACTTTTGATACTGTCTAGCATGACCTTCTCATTACCTAGGGAAATACACCAAGATGGAACTACTATAAGGGAGGTGCATTGCTGGTTGGAAAACCGTTCTCAGAGGATAGTTACCAGTGAAGCACAGTCAAGCTGGAAAGACATATTAAGTGAGGTCCCACACAGATCAGTTCTGGGTACGGTTCAGTCCAACTTCTTCATCAATGATTTAGATAATGGCATAGAGAGTACACTTATAAATATTGCGGATGATACCGAACTGGGAGGGCTTGCAGGTGCTTTGGAGGATAGGATTAAACTTCAATATGATCTGGACAAACTGGAAAAATGGTCTGAAGTAAAGAGGATGAAATTCAATGTGGACAAATGCTCCACTTTGGAAGGAGCAATTAGTTGCACCCATACAAAATGGGAAATGACTGCCTAGGAAAGAGTACTGCGGAAAGGGACCTGGGGGTCATAGTGGATCAGAAGCTAAATATGAGTCAACAGTGTAGCACTATTGCCAAAAAAATAAATAAAAACCCAAACATCATTCTGTGATGTATTAGCAGGCATGTTGTAAGCAAGACACAAGAAGTAATTCTTTCGCTCTACTCTGTGCTGATTAGGCATCAAATGGACTATTGTGTCCAGTTCTGAGTGCCACATTTCAGGAACGATGTGGACAAATTGGAGAAAGTCCAGAGGAAAGCAACAAAAATGATTAAAGGTCTAGAAAACATGACCTATCAGGGAAGATTGAAAAGAATGGGCTTGTTTGGTCTGGAACATAAGAACATAAGGAAAACAGATCTTAAAGGACATTGTAAATGTGGTTGGACATGGCCTGATCCAAAGCCCATTGAAATAACTGGGAGTCTTTCCCTTGACTTCAGCATGCTTTGAAACAGACTCTGGGAGGCCACTCTGGACATGAAGGCACCACCTCCATTAGGGGCAGAGGACAAACTTTTCATCACCCATGAGTAAGGATAAGATTATATCATGGAGGTTATAGAATCCGTGACTTCCAGAGACCTCTGACATTTTCTGCTTCAGTCCCAGGGTGGCAAGGGTGGAGCTCCCTGCTGCTGGGTGCCATGGTGAGTGCTGGACCCCACCACCTCGTCCCCATTTTGTCACAGTTATTTTTAGTAAAAGTCATGGACAGGTCATGGGCTTCCCAGAATTCTTATTTTATTGCCCACGACCTGTCCTGTCCTTGACTTTTACTAAAAAGTTACCATGAAAGTTTTCTCAGCAACCACATGGCCAGACAGTTAAGAACATAAGAATGGCCATACTGGGTCAGACCAAAGGTCCATCCAGCCCAGTATCCTGTCTACTGACAGTGGCCAATGCCAGGTGCCCCAGAGGGAGTGAACCTAACAGGTAATGATCAAGTGATCTCTCTTCTGCCATCCATCTCCACCCTCTGAAAAGCAGAGGCTATGGACACCATTCCTTACCCGTCCTGGCTAATAGCCATTAATGGACTTAATCTCCATGAATTTATCTAGCTCTCTTATAAACCCTGTTGTAGTCCTAGCCTTCACAACCTCCTCAGGCAAGGAGTTCCACAGGATGACTGTGAGCTGTGTAAAGAACTTCCTTTTATTTGTTTTAAACCTGCTGCTCATCAATTTCATTTGGTGACCTCTAGTTCTTATATTATGGGAACAAGTAAATAACTTTTCCTTATTCACTTTCTCAACACCACTCATGATTTTATATACCTCTATCACAGGGATTCACAGACTTTTGTACTGGTGACCCCTTTCGCACAGCAAGACTCTGAGTGCAACTCCCTTTATACATTAAAAACACTTTTTCATATATTTAACACCATTATAAACGCTGGAGACAAAGTGAAGTTTGGGGTGGAGGCTGACAGCTCCTGACCCCCAGTGGATTGTGCCTTTCTGTTGCTTGGCCAAGCAGGGGACTAAGGCCCTGCACCCCTATCTAGACAACTCAAGTCTTGAACAAGAGATAGGGAGGAGACAGATCCTTGACTCTGCTTATTCCTACTTTTTGGCCAGAGTAACTAGGCACAAGGTGTGGGGTGCATCCTTTCAGGGTGGTAGTAACTTAATTTCTTCCCTCCCCACCACTAAGTAAGAGGGGAACAAGAGGTGGTATTATGACTGAGTCACAGCTTCTTCCTGGGGCTGCTCCTGGGGAGGAACAATTACATGCCATCTCAGGTCCCGAGCAAGCCTCCCATCTCTACATATGATTCAGTATGCAGATTGAATGTTCCCTTAGAAGTTGTCCCTCTCAAATCCAGCTGAGGCACACAGAGGCAATGGATTAAATCCTTCAAGATGAATAGAGCTCTGGCCCTGAATCCAATGAAGCACTTAAGCATTTACTTAACTGATTATGCAGATATTCCCTTTTACTTCAATGGATGGATCATATGTTTAAAGTTAAGCATGGCCCAGATTTCTAAAGATATTTGGGCTCTGCTGCACTCAGTGTTGCAATGACTAAATGATGTAGGAGCCTAAATTTCATTTAAGGTACTTAGATCATCTTTTAAAATAAGATTTAGGCCCCTAAATCAGTTAGGCATTGCAACACTAAGCACAGCAAAAATCTGGGCCCATATGGCCAAGTGCTTAGCTGGACTGGAGGCAGCACACAAAGCAATTTGTCAGATCAAGCCCATATTAAGGAATCTTGCACAATTGTTGCCTACATCATGCATAAACAGAAAACTTCACTCTCCAGGGCTTTCAGTCTGGCACATTTTATGAGCACTAAAAATTTGGTATAAGGAATCTTTGAGATGTCTTTCTTGATTTTCAGCTCCTTTGGGTGCAGCATTTATTTGATGTGTTTTTAATGGTGTTATCGTTTTTACACAGCTGAACCTGTGTTCTTACAAAGTGTGGTTAGCTATATTTCTTGCTCCCCAGTCAGATCTACTACGTACTTAATACATACAGTGTGGTTGGGGGTAAATATTTTTCTCAAAGCTGTGCTAGATTATAATGAGGGGTGTTCAATGGAAGAGAAATTATAAGAATTACATACGATTGGCATGTGGAAAAATATAAACAACACTATTTGCATTACAGTACATTAAGAGAATTTCTTTTATGTTTATTCAACAAATGTTTCCTAAAAGGTTTTCCTCCAAACTAAGAAATTTAATTTTCTTTCTAATGTTATTTTCAATGGTTATAAACTTAATTAGCTTCTTAAACTTCACATTTATTTGCATTTGAGATAAATGTAATCTGTTCTTAGTATAACTTTTTGAAATCAAAATACGGACTAAAAAGGGGCAAGTTTGATTAGTGGAACAGATAATGTAGCAAGTAATCACAGCAATGAGATGTTAATTGGTGTCTGGGTGGTTCTATTCATAGCAACAATAGGCCATAATAACACTCAGTGTCCTCTACTGCTCAACTGTATTTTGCTCTGGCATTTATTATATTGACAATTATATTATACTTGAATTTCCTGCCTGTCTTCCCAATAGAAAGGTACATAAAATGAATCAGGCACCTGTGATTTTGTGAAGCACACTGTTTGGAAGTAATATACTCTAATTCACCATAACGCCTGTTTGTTTCTGAAAGTCAATGAACAGAAATATAACACATTTTTCTGCACATCATAAAGGGCTAAATTGTGAGTCTTGTGCTTACACAAACAGTCCCAGACTGTCAGTGGGATTAGTTCAAGAGTCAGGTGAGTAAGATTTAGCCCAAATTCTAAAGAAACAGGAAGAAATCATAGGGTTTAACAAGAGATTTGCCACTCATCATCCTGATCTCTGTATATATGATATATCCTTTTTTAACGTCCCACCCCATCTACTCTATTTAGATAGCCAGTTCTTCAAGCTGAGACTGTCTTATTTATGTTTGTACCGAATGTAGCATGATGGGACCTCAGTCTCTAATCTGGGTCCTAAATGCTACTGAAATACAAATAATAAATTAATTTTCTGTGCCCTTAAGGCACAGATCAGAATTGGAGCCAATGCAGAGCTGCACCATGCCACTGGCACAGTGCCTTATGGAACTGGATGGAGCCCCATTACTATACTACCCTGAAAGAGGTGAAGCAACTACCCCTTTCCTATCTGTTTTGGTGAATCTAGCATCAGCAGTTGCACCAGTGCTGCAAGGGTGAGACACTTCTTGTATATTCATCTGGGGACATCTTGTCTATAATTAGTATATGTGATTGGAAACACACTATAACCTGAGGCATACTTTTGGGAGGTAATTTGGAGGAATGAGCACAGGATTGGGAGTCCAGAGAAATTCTAATCCCGGTTCTATTGTGTGTCTTTGTACAAGTCCTTTCAAAATTTCAACGCTGCCTCAGATCCCCCATCTGTAAAATGGGTAAATAATAATTGCTTACCATACTTGGAGATTCTTCCCAAAATACTCTGAGCTTTCACTGGGTCCTCTAAGAAAGTCTCAGATTGCCAGAATGCCTTTCACTTCTTTGGACTGAGATCCCATTGTTCTAGGAACTTTACAAGAAACATGCAAAGACATGGTCCTTGTCCCAAAGACCTTACAGCCTAAGAAAGAATCCATGCTCAGAGTCCTAAATGCTTTGTAATCTTGACACTTATTGAATTTGTGTTATTTAACCCACAAGTGAAGATCAGTTTATTGGCATGTAATGTTGTGGATGCTCCTTTGTTTTGACTTTGATATCTTAAATACGGGAATTACATTAGCTACCCTCAATCTAGTCCTCTGCTAATTATCCTTATGGAGCAAGTCATGCTTCTTTCTCAGAAGGTTTTCCAGTTTCCCAGTCCCTTCAAAATTTTGGTATGTAATTGATCTGTGCCTAGGTCTTTGCCAATTTTTCAAAATTATTGTACATGTAAGAAGAATTATGCAAAAAGAAATATGCAACCCAAAAACATACAAGTTTTGGGAGGACAGGATTTGCTGTTATAGTTTATTTGAAGACTATGAACATAAAATTTAGCTACATTTATGAAGAAAATTTTTTAAAAAACCTCTTTCATGATTTAGAAACTACTTCTAAGAGACTTAGTCTCCTATTAGGACATGCAAAAAATTAAATAATAGTTTCACATTAACTATGAAGGTGACAGGAAAAACCTCTAGTTTTCACTACATCTACAAGAAAAGTCAATCCTTTAGGATTTAAAGGGTGTTCAAAAAATAGTAAATAAATCAAAATTTTACTTGCTCAGGCACTGGGGTGAAGTACTATGTCCACATTTCATTTGTGAAAAAAATAATTACACTGCACTAAGCTATGGGGAGGTGAGATGGGAAACAGACTTTCCTTGTCCAAAACCTTTGTGCAGATGATGAAGGGAGCTCACCACAAAACCTCTGTAAAAAAAGCCCTTTTTGCAAATGGGTGAAAATTTGCCACTTGTTATATGTCTGAACTTCAGCATTTCTCACTGTAAAAACATTGACAATTTACCCTTGTGGAAATCAGCAAATCTTGGCAAATGCAGAAATCAGAGTTTTTGCATAAAGACACTTCCTGTTTCATATACCCTACACCTTAACTTCTTTCAAACGTGAAAGTCAAGTGAGGCACTCCAGGCTGTAACTATTCACTTTCATCTCCCTGATGTCATCAAAACATCAGGTAATGGCATGACTGGGCTTAATCATTCATAGTTGATAAAGAGAAGGTGGTTGCATCAATAATGCAGCCTTAATTGAGGTTATAAATATCAACCTGGATAGAATTTAAAACACAAAGAAGAATGAGTTGAGTAAGTGATAAAGGAATAAGATTTGACAAGGGCAGGATTGAAAATAATAAATGAGAGAAAAATGAGAGAGGAAAAAGATGAGATAAGAAAGGCAACAAAAAAATTCATACATGCAGATATGAGATTTCAAACTGAAACATCCTGTAGCTGCTTCTCTCATCACCTTTAACTAACAAGGGATAACCAGAACTCAGTTCACCAAATCCGAGCCCAAAGATTTTCCCTATCTGTGCAAAAAACCTAGTAATCCTATCACTACAGAGCATCTTTCTTCTCAGATCAAACTCTACCCTCCTTTAAACAACAACAACATAAAAGTGTTTCAACAATCTTGACTACAGTTTCTCTGGAATTTTTTTATGAAGTGTTTTTTCATCAGAAAATGCTGATTGGTTGAAATCAAAACTTTTCACAGGTACATATCACTTTTGATTAACTTTTCTTGGATAAGATTTCTCGGGTCAAAACCAGTGAGAGAGAGAGAGAGAGAGAGAGAAAGAGAGAGATCTGTTTGATTCAGAGCAAGGACCTGAATCTCTCATTTTTTGGGTAAAAATTCAAAAAAGTCTCACATTCATCCCAGTGCAGAACAGGACACTTTGAAAGCATTACAATTTTCACAGGGTGGGAAAACTGTATCCTGCTCACCTGTAATCCTGGCCCAAAAAATGAAATCCACTTTCATTCATAAGCAAGGAGACAATACAGTTCTCATAGCTGCAGTCACACATATTCCAAAAAAGTGTGATTCAGCTGGTTCAAAATATCTTTCTAGTATCTTCTACAACAAAGCAATCTGACCTGTGCCAGTTTACTTCTGCAGGAAACTGTCTGAGAATGAACAACTCTTGCATGTAAAACAGGTTCCTCAAACCCCGAAATTGATTAACTAAAATAATTACAATCAATTAACAACCTTCCAACGGTTGCTACAATCCAAAGAAAGAACAAAATCAAGCAGGTGACCTTTAGCACTAAATATGCCAGAAAATTTACATACTAAGTTAATATAAAAAGACTCAGGGCCAGATCCTCATTTGATACAGAAGAGATGGTGAACCATAGCTGTATTGGAATCAAATAAAGAAACAAAAAAAGTTAAAGGGTTGAAGAAGAACAGAGTATAAATCACATCAGATTCAGCCTCTTTATCAGCTAACAATCTTTATCAGGCATATTTGTGAGGAGAGAGATTTCCTTCATTTTAAATTACCAGTACTCTATGAATTTACTATGAATTATTTTACAAATTTAATTTTTTCTATGGCTTGTTCCCACACTTCCTAAAACAGCTGTTTTGGTTAATTTTGACTGGTCACAAGAGTTTATGGAACTGTAGCTGTTGCCCAATTATTTTTTTCTTTCTAACCTATGTAGTCCTGGCTTCAGGCTAGGGTTCCGGACATGGAATTTGGGAACACTCTACCCTGGTGTATTAAGAATGTCCCATCCTATACATAATATACCAGGTTCTTTATAGCATTTTCTGGCCTGGAGTTTTCTGTCAGCACTATCATAGTCATAAGGCATTTATTTGTGAGCATACAGTGGAGGGTGTAGACAGATGGTTGAATTATTTGTTTAGTTGTCTCTGTGCCTCGGGACTAGTGTCCTCCTCCTGGGTTAGTACCTTTATCGTACTATATAATAACTGCCATTCTTGGTCATTGAATGGATAGGAGAAAAGGAGTCATAACTGCAGAGGATGAAGAAACTGCTCTGCAGAGTAGGTATATTTAGGTCCTAGCATGAGGCAAGCATCAGCCCTAACATGGGAACCAGCACAGTTTTGTCATAACACACCACTTCTGTCAGCTTCAGATGACAATGAGCTACTGCAAGGAAATATCAGGCCATTTTGTTCAATGTGATAGAGAAAGCAGTCAAGGACTTTGAGTTCAGACTCCAGGGGGACGTGGTGCATATTGTTCAGTTGTAGTCTGACTAGTTCTGTGTACTGTTATGGTGTCTGGAGAAGACCATTTAGCAGAGAGTGACATATTTCTGGGGCATATCAAGATAAATGACAATGCTACAGTGGAATTCATTCCCAAATGATCATTTGGGAATGAAGAAGCAGAAAAGTGATAAAACTGAGTCATAGAGAAGGTACTAGAAGAGGAGCTCTTAAGGAACATTGTTATGGACACTGATAAGTAAGGTATTAGCAAAGTACATATACCTTCTGTGGTGGGTTGTAGGGAAGAAATTGGAGCTGGAATAAGAGACCAAACACAAGAGGTGGTGCAAGTCCCTGCAGCCCCATTTATGTTTCTAATGCTACATAAAGGCAGTCTCACTGGAAACACCAAAACCAAATTATAGCTGAGAGTATTTTTCCCAGTGATCCAACTCATATAATTGGTGCAGTATGTCAGGGAACAGTTACATGCAGACTGACCCCTAAGAGCTGGGTATTTCATTTCTCAGTAACCATATAAAGCATAATCATAGCAATGTATACGCTCATCAGAAGAGCCAGGGTCAGCAGCAGCTTGGCTTAGGTGAAGGGGTGCCTCTCTCATCACTAAACAGTGACTCAGGAAAATGCCTTTTCTGATGCGGAGACAGGGCAGCAGAACCAGCAGTGGACTCAGTTGCTTCTAAGAGCCTCAGTGTTTTCCTATGCTAGCTGAATTTAGCCTAGGGTAAAATGAAAAAAAGTACCACCATGAACAACCTCAGTCTATTTGGTGAACTCTGCCTATGCAAAGATACTGGCACTTATTACATGTGGCCAGAGGGTTGGTTTTTTTTAAATGATAGTTGCTACCACTTCATGATAACATGTACTTCCTTTCCCTTCCTGCTCCCCACAAAATAAGCTGTATCAGGGTTCTGCTGATCAACGAGGTAGCAAGGCAAACTCATGTCACCATGAGGACCCACCTAACTGCAGATACATGGACAAGCCACTAACTGCATTGACAGTACATAATGAGCTGAAATTCAGCAGTAGCAATCCTCATGTCACACTGCACACTTCCAGGCTATGCTACAACAGTGGATGATGATATAGTCTCTCATTCAGGTCTGCAGTCTCTGACAAGTGGCAAAACACAAAGAAGGCAGTGCAGGATAGCAGTTTTCTATATGCATCCTGTAGTGTGCACTGTTTCAATTGGTCTCTAATCACTCAGTGAGAACTTTGTGGGATTCTTATCACACCCAGGAAGAATTGTTAACACTTCAGCTGATCTCATGCCTTACAACATTCTCCAGGAACTTCGTGTGGAAAATCAAATTCCATGCCACTCGATGAAAGAGAAGTCAGCGACATAGTGAAATTTCACATCCTGGATTAGCTCTAGAAGCATCAATTAGCTACATACCTTCCGTGCTCCACTCAGATTCAGCAGTCTGCACTGAACACCAGAAGAGTGGTCATTAATAATGACTCTGTGACACCTCTAATCCATAGACATGGTCAGTGATACGTATTAAAATCCATAAACAACTGCCTGATGGGATACCAAAACAAAACAAAAAGCTACATAAGCAGGAAGGCTCTGAAAGATAGATCCACAAGTGGTCCATGCTTCCCCTACTCCTGCTAAAAAACTCATGCTTGAAAATACTAGGTCTTCTTTCCTACTTGAAAGAGAGGAAGAAAAGATCAACTGACCTTGATTATTAGGAGGTACATATGCCCAGTGGTCTGTGATGGGATGTTAGATGGGGTGGGATCTGAATTACTGCAGAGAATTCTTTCCTGGCTGGTGAGTCTTGCCCACATGTTCAGGGTTTAACTGATCCCCATATTTGGGGTTGGGAAGGAATTTTCCTCCAGGGAAGATTGGCAGAGGCCCTGGAGGCTTTTTGCCTTCCTCTGCAGCATGGGGCACGGGTCACTTGCTGGAGGATTCTCTGCACCTTGAGGTCTTTAAATCACAATTTAAGGACTTCAATAACTCAGACATAGGTTAGGGGTTTGTTACAGGAGTGGATGAGTGAGATTCTGTGGCCTGCATTGTGCAGGAGGTCAGACTAGATGACCATAACGGTCCCTTCTGACCTTAAGTCTATGAATCTATGAATCTATGACCTAGTGGCTGCGTATGTGACAGGAATGACCATAATGGAAATGCCAGGCAGGACTAGTGTGAAAGTAGTAGATGAGTGAGGGGAGCGATCTGTGGGAAATCCTGGAATACTTTGATTTTATTGCTGCCAAGCTGCAGACTTCATCCAAGAGAAAGGCTGCACGTATGGCCAGAATATTATTGTTATATCTGCCAATATAGAACCTCGACTGTACTGGTAGCAGTACAGGGATCTATAGCTGGCCTTGCTTTGCGTTCAGCTGTACAAATCCCCCTGGGACGCTGAGCCTTTCTTCTAAATGCCTTCTGAGTACAGCAGATGCTGTAGTCACCAACAGGTGACCTTGCCTCTCCACAGAAAATATGCAGAGGCTTTGACATCATAAAAATGAACAAACCATGGCTTCCACAGGCATACAGATTACCAGAACGTATGGCTAGAAACAGGGAAGCAGATGCATGGGACACAAACAGGGATAATGAATGGGATAACAGGAAAGACTTGGAGCACCAACAGTTGGTTTATTTCTCTTTCCGCCTCTCTCTGTGTCTGCCTCACACTCGCACATCCATAGAGTTTTTATTTGAAGTATGTTATGAAAAGGTTGCTTATCTTACTAACAGCAAGTGTGGCCATTCCTCCATTTCCTCTCAATTACAGGACAGGATCTGCTTGTGTCTTAGTTTTCTCTTGGTCTTGAGTAGTTTAGCCCTTCAGTCAAACTATAAGCTCCCTCTGTCCCCTTAACAGTAGACAAGAGTCCAATTCTTTTTACTCTTCAGTTCAGGGATTCCACAAAGAATCAATCACCTTTCCCAGATCACAGGCCTCTCTCTAGGATCTGAGTAATCTCATCCTTCATTGGTCACAGCATCCCCATAGCCTTTGGTTGCAAGAGTATCCACTCATTCCCCCAAAGGACACAACGAAAGTGGAGAGCACATTAGCTCCCTTATCTACCACAGACTCTAGGCCCAAAGCCTTAAACAACAAAGCAGTCATCTGCTTCTGCCTCAAACTTTGCTTTAGCCTTCCCCCAGGATTACATCCTATCCAGGCTAACTGACTTCCCCCTCTCCCTCTATGTTCTTTTTTCTCCAAGATTCTTTTCCAGCATCTGCTTATCAGGGAACCCCAGGGCAGGTCTTGCCCAGTCCCCTACCAACAAGCTGCTGGTCTAGCTAGCTCTACTCACACTGACCTTGTGGCTTGGCTTCTAGCAAGATTTGCTCTTAACCTATGGTCATAGTGATCTCTGCAAACTACAAGTCCCCAAATTCCTTTGATCTGGGAGGAAGCCAAACACAGAGCAGAGCCAGGATTTCTCTTAAAGGCCTGCCTTTTCCTATGTCAAGGCCACTTGAGTACTTCTAATGCAAATGTAAATATGCTAGTCCTGAATAGAGCTAGTCAGAAATTATTGTCATTTTCCCCAACAACAAAGACATTGTAGTTAAAATCAACACACTGACAAATGTTTTCATTTTGACAAAAGATCATTTAGAAAAAAAGATATAAAGCAGTTTGATAATCTTGAAACATCCCACTTCAAAATTTTCAATATGGAAAATTTAGAATTTTTGTTTCAAAATGACTTTTTGAAAATAAATTCATTTTTATATAAAAATAGTTAAAAAATGATGAAAGCTCAAAATCAAAACAAAACATTTCACTCAGCCTGAGATTACTTTTTTTCAAAAATTCCATTTTGCAGGAAGTTTTGAAATGTTTAAATTATGTTTCATTTTGGAATGGAAAATATTCAAAATCACAGAATTTTGAATCACATGAATCAAATGAATCAGAAAATCTGGTTCTCACCCAGCTCTGTTTATGAGCACACTACAGTAAGAGTTGAAAAGCCCCTCTCCACAAGTATTTATGTAAGCATAACTAATCCCCCTGGGACTGACAGTAGTGTTTGAATCTGGGACCTTCAGCATTAAAACTATATATTGGTACTTTTTATTTGCCCATCATCCCTACTATTTGAAAACTCAAAACACTCATCACCGCCTGTAAGTTATCATCCCCGTTTTGCAGATGGGGAAGTGAAAAGACAGAGCAAATTAAGTGATTTTCCAGGTCAGGCAGGAAGTCTGTCGCTAAACTAGGACCTAAACCCAGGTCTCCCTGGCTAAAGCCAGTTCCCTACCCAGTATACTACCCTCCCTCTATTATTTGAGCAAAGGATTAAACCTCTTGTTTTGCTGAAGTGAGAGCTAAGTCCATTAGCTAGTAGTAATAAAATGTATAAATCACTCATGTACAGCAGCCACAACAGAAAGATAGAGACCCACGTGGTCCTAGCATGAATTACAAGTGGAATGTACAATCACAAAAAGGGGAGTGAATACACTGAATTTATTTTTATTTTATTTATTTTAAAATGCTTGTGAAAATGTTACTGTGATGTTTCTCCAGTGCTAGTTTAATAGTAGTAACAATTCTTAGAGACCTCGTAATATAGAAGCTGTCCTTTGGCATGTGTTCTACCCCTTCTTGTCCTCTTTGCCATCAGAATGATACAAGTCATATTCCTGTTATAGCAGCAGTCAGTTTATTATCTGCTAAGCACAATTGGCCAAAATGTGTGGGGCACAGGATTGTTTTAGATCTGAAATCAATTAGTGCTGGTCACACAGCTACAGTCCCTATAATAGAAAGTGATTTGTGCAGCAAAGACAGAAAATTTAGATTATTTACCTCTTTGTAGGCTGAACCCCCTATTCATTCGATGCAGTTGGTGGACCAAGCCAACAGTGGAAGTGAATGGGAGGAAAAGATCAATGAGTGGAAGAAATTCAGTTTCCTGGGCCCTCCATGAGAAAAATGGCAAAGGAACAGCATGTAGCCCAATGCATTTTCTTTGTACAATTACCTAATCATTATCTGGAACTGTATATTTAGGTGAAGAGCCCCAAATCATTTTTGGAGATAAGGATCATCTAATGAACCAACCTACACAACACATTTTTGAACACTTATCTAACTTTCATATAGTGAAACTTCTCACACCATATCATACTGCAGTGAATTCAGTGTAAAATTGGAAGTTCTTCTATGAATGTATAGTTTAAAATAGGAAAAACCCAAAACATATCTATGTAATACTTGAAATTAATTATGGTATTAAAGTTTTATTTGATTGTTTTTTGTGTTGCAAAGATATCAGATATAAGAATGGAATATTTTCATAATAAACGGGCATTAGCACTTTTTCTCATCATCCTCAACTTCTATAGTACTGTCCCTAAACTATAGGAGCCAATCCTGCAAACATGCACATGAACAATATTATTCCCATGAGTAATCCCAGTGACTTCACTGGAACTACTAATTTCTCAAAAGTTACTCAGGATGCCTGTGATTACTTCAGTGGTTGCGCCTATAGGCATGACTATTTAAAAGGTTCTTTTTGAGAGTCAGCCCATCATTTTTAATGAGCAGTTGTAGTCAGCACTTATGCTAGGCTCTGATAGAATTACCTGCCATTTCCAGATTTTTTTTAAAACAATATTTCCAGTCCTTAGAATAAGATGGACTATTCCTGCTGACCCATTCCACTAGGTGTCTTTCTGTGTAAAAATCCTTGCTTTGGTTTCCTGCAGGAAAACACATACCATTTATGGAGTGAAATAAAATCTTCTATAATTGGGCACGAGTTACAGAAAATTATAACTTAAATTGTGTATTTAAATAGCTTATTTTGCTAGTGATTTCTCCCTTAGTAAAACTTCTACTGAATGGATCCTTATGTTTTGGGATACATCTTTTCCTTGATGAAGATGCATATCCCTCATTTATATTAGAGGGTGAGTGGAGGACTAGATCATACAAACCCTTCCTCACATTAATAGTCTTTATTCATGCAAGTATTCCTATTGACATCATTGACACTACCTTTGTGAGAATTACTCATGTGAGAACTTTGCAAGATTTGGATCCAGAAAGAACAGATCTGTCAGCCCTTTAACACATTGCAGGATCACTTTCCATTACGTTGCTCCATACTAGGGTCCACTGATACCCTTATGCATACAGAATAGTACCTTACTCAGCAAATCCTCAGTTGAAAGCCCTGGGAATACTCAACAAGACAGGGAATACACATTTGGAAGAAAGGTATCAGCTGAGCCCAAAGGAAATACTGGGGATAAAACTGGAGTAATACGGTAGTGAATCTGGCCCAGATTGCATAAAAAGTTGGTTATCTGCTGGAGAAGCAACAATAAAATAAAGTTCTGAAAAATGGTAGAAATAATTATGATTTCACAAAGATAGAAATAATTCTTTTAAATAAGAACAAGATTACCCATTTGTTTTTCTTTTGGAAAATTGACCTATTGGATATAACAGTGATGCACACAAGAGGATAAAATATTTTTCATATCTTCCTGTTACTTCCACTTTTGATGACTCTCCTTCTCTCTTTTTATTGACTTTTGATTTTGCAAGCCTAAATCAAAAGCAAGGTCCCAAAAGAGAGAAACAGTGATATGTGACCATTCAACATAACTGCCTGTCTTTTGGTCCACTATAGAATATTTATAAAACATCAAAAAAATTCAGTTCCTAAGGACAGTAATCAATCCTGGTTAGCTGAGAAACTGGAGATCCCATGTTGGCTGTGTGCTTGGCAAGTATCCAGTTTCCTGTGTACTATAAGTTTAAGTAGAAACAGTGCTAGGCAACAACAGGCAGCCTCAGGCTCCAGAAATGTATCCTTTCCTCCAATATAAAATGTACAATTCATAGTTAATACCTCATCTATGCCCAAACAAAACCAAGGGCCCTGTTTTGCCCTTACTCACACTGTGCATGCCTCAGAATTTAGCATAATTTAAACAAAATATAACAGAACTCTTTCACAGATGTCACATGATGTTGATGTTCTCTTCTTTGCAGTTTAGGATCTATAATTTTCAGAAGGTTTGACTGCATAAAGGACACTGCATGTCCCAGAGGCATAAATGAAAAAGTACTCATGGAGCTAAATAACTAGGGAACAAATGGAAAGGGGAAAAAAGCCATTCTCCAATTAAAAAAAATATATATAGATGGCCCACTCCTGCAACAGAAGTTGCATGTGTTAAGTGGCCATTTCAGCCTGGCACATATAGCCTAAATATAATGCTGCTATAACTAGTGCCAAACGCCAAGCTATCCCCTGGCAGGCCCAAATACAAGGGAGCATAAAGGACATCCGGCCAGTGCTATTAACTGGTGTGAGAGGAGAATCAGCCCCATTATCTGTAGATTCCGAGAACTTCATTGCAGATATTAAAAATGAAGTCTTGAGATCAAAGGGTCCAAAATATGCTGCCAGTTATAGTTGTATGGCAGTACTGATTTTAATGAATCATGACTTAGAGCAGCACTTACGGAAAAATCCTATAGGAGTAGTAGAAATATTTTTTCTAGGACTCTATTGACATTAATAATGGTCCATAATGGTTACTTTAAAGACCTATTAAACTTGATAGAAAATTATACCCTTTAGTTTTTTTGTTTTTGTTTTAATTGTCTTGTAGAATTCTATAGAACGAATATAAATCTCCATTGAAAATCGGTAGGATAGCTGAAAGAACCTTACTATTAATTTCTACAGGACTTTCTGCCAAAGGGGAATTTAGCCCCAGATGTTTTCAGTATTATTTCAAAATGACTCTTGAATTAGCAGTAAAGCAGAGTGCTGATCTGTTCCTGGCCTCAGATTTGAAATGGCTTTTTCCAAAATGTGCAGAACTCTCTGAATTATCAAAGGAGCTATATTTTTAATATCTGGGCCCAGAGGTTTCAGCAGTGTGAGTGTGAGCTGCATGATTAAAGCTCCATTGGGGAAGTTTCCCTTTCCTCCTCCTTGCTTCACATCTATACTTTGTATTATATACTCTTCCACTGCAACTTATTCGCAATTCAACATTAATCAGGACAGTATACAGAAACTGGAAGAGCTATTCACCTCTGCAACAGATTTGAAAGTTACAGCTAAGTTCAGATAAATATGTTCACTTTCCAGGACTTGTCTGAAACCTCCAGAACTTTTGATCCTGTATACCAAGATTTTCCAATCTCATGATGCACTCTTAGTGCACAAAATTGCAAGGAAGCTCAATAAAATTAAACATTTTAAAAGATAATTTAGTAGGATGTAGTATTTTACTGTAATATCCCAGGCATTACAACTCATAAAATGATCCCACAGTATTTTGGACTATTGCATCCTTTTATTTTGACATGATGTGCCCTGCTGAGACCTATCTGCTATAATGAAGAAAGGAGCAAGCCATCTGGCCACCTTCTGACTGAAGAGGACCTTTGGTGGGAAAGGGAAGTGGGCCAACTTGCAATCCTTGAACAGAAGGCCTGCTACTGGAGGTAAGCAATGGGGGTTGGAGTCAAGGGACTTTGTGGAACCTTCAGAATGTTTCAGTTCAGATTGTGTTTTAAACACAGGCAAAGGTTTAGTCAGGTTCTTATTGTATCCAGATCAGTTCACTCATCGTTAGTGCGAGGAGCTCATTTTAAACAGATTTTTTTTGTCAGGCTTTGATTCTGTCATTTTTAAAGATGTCTCTTGAAAAATGTGGTGGGTGTGTTTACAGAAAACCATAATATTGTTCACAAAAGTATATGGCAGAGTACAGTACTAAGTATACAGCTCTGCTGATATCATTTAGTTGAACTGATTAGCCTTTGATCTGCCCAGATTAGGCATTATAACCAAAATTCCCTGAGCTTTTGAGAGTGTTATAAACTTTTGACTCATACATCTGCATTCAGTTCTACTGAAATGAGGAAAAAACTCATAAGTGGTTCTATGTTGTCCATATAAAAGGACTGAGCAGTTGTTTACTATCAGGCACAGTAAATACTGCTAGTATAAATTACACATAAACAAGGTGATCCATTGCCATAGAAAGCCCTATGATACTGATCAACTATACAGTTAGTTCATGCGATTCACAGAGAATGTTTCATTCCTACATATAAATGAACAATTTGTTCCAAAATGTCTGTTATATATATATATAGGCACCAAATAGAAATAATGCACTATAATGAACAGCAATTGTATCATATACTGTAATTATTTAAATAAGTTCCTAAATCAGTTCCTGTATTCAAATAGATTGCCCTTCGTGATCCACAATTTAAGAATCTTTAGTTTGCAGGAGCCAAATGTTTTAAAATCATAATGCTATAAAAGGTTTTGCAACTACAGTCTAATTTTGAAATAAAATGTGAGCTGCTTAGAATTTTTGAATTATATCTTAGTCTCCTTCATTGAGATATTACTTTGGTGTCTATCAAGAGTTTGTCTTCGGCTGGGAATTATTGGGCTTTTTGTTGTTGTTGTTGCCTTCTTTGTTGTTTTTACATTTAAAAGCTGTCTGATTCTAAAATGAAGCTATTTAATCCCTTGTCATCACATGGCCATAAAAATTGCAGGCAGACAGAAGTTAGCAATGGTTGCTTCACAGGCCCCACAGCAATACATGGTAACAGATTTTCAAAGCAGTTCAAAGAGTCCAGTTTCCATCTGTGTTTGGTGAAAGGTGCAAAAACCTCGGGGCCATCTGAAAACTCTGCTTCATCTCTAACACTTGGAATAACAAAGGTGTTATTTTTCAAAGCCACATTCTCCCCTCCTGGGGTGGCTCTGCAGATATAGTTCAGGGAAGGTGGAAAACTTCAGAGTAGACATTCTCCTTCTAGACTTTGCCTCCTTCAGGGAGTTCTTTTGAGGATGTCACAATAGTGGCCTATATAACATGGGTTACTGCCAGCAGAGGCCAACAGTTAATGAACCCTATAGACAAATTCTTTCTTCAGATTTCTGTGCAAAAATCTGCAGAAAAACAGCAACCAGGTTATTTCCAAGCCCTGGAGTGTTATTTAATCAAAAGAAAGCAGAGGGTGCTCTATACCCATAATACGAGCCAACATATGCCATATGTCTCCATTTCATTCTCCTGTGCCAGTATCACTAACCACCACATTATGAAAACGATAACTTAAAGATGGTTGATTGTTTTATTCCTAATAAATTGCCAATTGCTAATGTTTGCTTGACCTTTGCAAATAAGGCAAACCTTCAACACATTTATTTTCACTTTTGGTATCATTTTTTAATTTATTCTTTGTACACAGAGCACATTTCTATAGGAATGTGATCAGAAGTATGAACCAATAACTGTTATTTATTGTAATTATTCAAACAGCACCAACAGTGTCAGGCATTTACTAGATTCTCACTACTATCAATACACTTACTTATTTTCCGTCTGTTACTATATTTCTTGTATCCTGTATTTATCACACAAACACATGTGATCTCTTCTATATTGGGATAACAGAATGGAGAATAAGTCAGCCAGAAAATACCAGTTACTCTCAATCATAAATGTAATAACTGTAGTTTCTTGCTTAAACGCTAAAGTTGCTTAAGTAGTCCAGTGTTGTGAGGTAATAAGGTTTTTTTCAGCCCTTATGCTCATCTCAGAACAGGACATGCAATATTTATGAGGATTTTTGTTTTCCACAAATATTGCAATGGATGTGCTTTACTTGTACACTTAGGTTTGTCTCAGTGCTCACTAAGGGTCTGATCCACCTCCATCTGAGTCCATTAGGAATCTTCCCATTGACTTACATGGATTTTGGATCAGGCCCCAAGGGTTGAATTCTTCCCTGACTTACACAGAAGGTAATTCTATAGGGGTCCATGGAGCTGCAGAGAGTGTAATGCTATTTGATTAGTTAAAACTGATATTACTAGAGTTCGAGAGAAGGAATATTATTGTGTATTTGGGGTCTGGAAAATAACTTTGACTGCTGTAATGTTCTAGAGTTTATCAAACAGTCTTAAAATGCAGACATATTTTGCAGATTGTAATCAAGCATTTTTTTTCTTGCATAGGCTACTCAACAATATCAACTTAATTGAAAATTTAAAAACTGTCTTAGACTGATAATCATCTTAAGTGACTTGGCTTTCTAGAATTGTATCCATCAACAATGCGCCTCTTAGTACCTTTTCAAATCTCTTTTTTCTTCCCCTCATTCACCCCATTCTGGCCCCGATTCACTTTGTTTCATTACATCAGTTTTACATGGTGTAACTCAGTGCATTTCAGTGGAAATAAAACAGGATGAAACTGATGTAAAGGAGTTCTGTTCCAAGGGCCCTGCCTCTCTTTCAGTGCTGAAATTTGGATGCAGGGGGGAGATGCTGGTACTTATGATCCCCAGAACATGAATGATATGCTCCCACTTTCTTAGTCATTTTCCACTCCCCACACATCATTGTGAAGTGGAGAGCAACATAACCACTGTACTCCCCCACAAATCCAGGAGCTGCTCTCTTAGTCTCTACATTTGAATGAAACTCCATCCATAACTTTCTGCCCACGAGGTTTCCTAATTTGTCCACAAGCATTTCTTTCATTTCTTATAGCTCAAAGCTTTTCTGTCAGGGGAAATTTTGCCCTGATTGACATCTTTTGCTACCCCTGTGTCTTCAGCATGGTGAGCCAATCCAGAATTTAGCCCAGAGTCCTATGCTAAAATGTTTTCTTCTAAAGGTCTGCTCTGACCTCTGCTAATAGGTTTATTTATTATTATTTATAATTATTGCATCCTAAAATTAGACAAAGGAGGGAAGTAGTGAAAGAGGTAGTGCAAATATGGTGTGTACCTTGTTAATTCCATCTGACTTTGGGTTTATTTATTTTTTTAAAACAATTTAAAATTGTAACATAATGTGGGTGAGGTTATAAGATTATGAGGTAAGGCAGACAAGCAGGGATGAGTGGTTAGTGGTGGAAGGTTTGCCAAAGAACTGAGCTTTTAGGATAGAGTTAGAGTAGAATTTAGGATAGAGTAGGACAGCAAGATGACTTGTCTCAGCAAAAGACAGTCTTTTCAAAGTCTGATCCAAACCCCTCTTGATGTTCAAAGACATGTTCTCTCTCTGTTGTGACCTCTTTGTTCCATTACTGTTGGACTCTACTTCCTTCTAGGCCTCTTTATGTAGTCCAAGGCATTCAAAACTCTATGTGTTGGTTTTCCAAGATTTTTATAACATCCTCTCTATCCCTTCCAATTGCACCACTTGCCAACACATCTTCCTGGCAGTGGCCCTTGTCTTTGCTACCTTCTGTATTTCTGGTGGCTCTGGATAGAGAATACTCAGTACCCTATTTTGATAGCTAATCAAAAGGGACATAAAAAAACCAAAAGCTGTTAAAGAAGCCACACATATGGGAATCTTTCAAATGGCTAAATCAATTCCATTCTGCTTCCTGGGGCACGAGAGTCTAAGGTTCCATTGTAGTGTGTACACATTTTTGCAAAACCAGAACAAGAAAAGCACAATTCATAAGAAGAGAGGAGAATGACACTATGTCCCCTCCATACCAGTGAGACTGAGGTGTTCTACTTAGAGGAGTTCAATAAGCTCTACCCCCCAGGAACAGCTTTGAGAGAGTGGCTTCACTATCTCAACAACTCATCCAGCAGAGCCAGCTCAACAGCCAGAGAGCCCAGGAGGTCATCCAGAATACATGAGAGCAAGGCAGATATTCCAGCAACAAGTGAAACTGGAAATCTAAGACCAGCAGAGACACCAAAGCTGTTAGTGAGTAGGGAAGGATGGCATTTTTGAGTGGGAAGGAAGCACTTTGAAGTTGTCCATTGTTCTATCTGTGAAGGTTCTTATACAGTACCCATTACCACGATAACCAAGTGCCTTAGAGAAGGAGGAAATCTACTTTGGGGCCATACATGTACTGTTACAACACTGGTTTCCCTAACTAAATTATTAATGTCAGATCCCCAAGCTGGCATAAATTGCCATTGAATTCAGTTGAGCTATACCAATTTGCACCATCTGAGGTTCTGGCACTTAGTCTACAATTTGTATGAATTATTACAATAGTGCTGCATGTACTAAATACTGTACAGCCCCCAACATGATATCCATGATGATCGGAGGAGCTTACATATTACCAGAGATCCTAGAAACCCATTTGCTGCAGAAAAATGCAGAATTTACATTTTTAGAGAATCTTTAGATTTTACATTTTGTGGAAAAATACGAACATATTTTAACTATAAACTATTTTTACTGAAAGTATCAGTGTCACTTATTCAATGTTTGCAACTTCTCCCCATTGTAGGTGATTTTTGAATGTGCTTTACATTTACGATGGAACTTTGTTTTATCTAATCTAATTGGAACCAGGGCTAGGTCAGATAATCAAAAATTCAGATAATCAGGAGAACTGGGAAAGAGCTTTCTACCCCTTATTTTGAGATGGGCGGTGGGGCTTGGGAGGTCAGCCCCATGTGCTTGGTGGTTTGGCTAATATGGACTGCCAGATAATGGAGGCTTGATTAAATAGGGTTCTACTTGTATATCAATAAAACATTGTGTTCAACTGATACCTATATATACTGTGGTTAGGGAAACTAAAGTTCAATTTTTCATTTTAATTGTGGAAAAATTGTGGAGAATTTGGGGGGATTTGTCATGAAAAACTAGGATCCCTGCACATTACTAAGATCACCACATTAATATGAAGATGGAAGTGCTAAAGGTATTAGCTATTTGTTATGTTCTATGGTAGAAAGTTAATTTTTGCAAAGCTGCGTTATTCCTCACAATGTTTGTGGTTGGACTCAATTTAGAATTTACTCTCTCCTCCATATTTATGCATAATTCCTACTGAAACTAACAGAGGCTACTCCCAGAAGAATCAACCAAATATAAATTACTTATGGTGAAGGGAAAAAGTGTCAGTTAATGGACTTGACAAGGACCTTAAAATTAAAAATGATTGTGTGGCCATGATCACAAGTTTACACAGATGTAATTCCACTGACTTCATTAGAATGACTCCCAATTTTCATCTCTGGGTGAGAGAAGAATCAGACCCTACAAATGCAGTACATTTCAAGCTATGTATACAGATATTGCCTGTGTATCAGGCAACGGAGTAGTAAAGCTAAGGACAACAGTTTTAGCTGAAGGATTTAAACATCACAAAGCTACCATATATTTTACCATTGATTGTTATTTCAGTGGCGTATGCTGTACCTCCTCTTTGGATTAAATGTTGTACTGATCTCCACCAATGACCTCTCAGAAGCAGCTGTGTTATAAATATTTCACTTTCAGTGTACAGCCTGCTGAAATATATCTTTATTTCATGACCATTGCTGGCTACATTTCAGATACACCTGGAGTTAAACTTCAAACACAATTTAGGTAATCAGTGGTTAAATCTGATGTAGATACCAAGAGAAAAATCAATAATGTAACACCCAGTCAATACAAAAGGTCAAAAATAATATAAACAGACAAGAGTTGCACTTTACGAAAGATGATGTGAATTCACTGGTATGTTTATCAGAGATAATGTAGCATAGGAACTCTTGCTATCCTGATATTCATGGGTATTGTCAAAATACCTTGAACTATCCATGGACATTCAAAATTGGTGGGGGGTTGCCATGCTTTGAAGCCATCCTCACAGATACCACACATGAAATCACAGAATCAGCCAACCTGGACTGGCAATTCAATTCTTTATAGATGTATTATAGGACAGTACTCCAGGAAATGCAGAGCACAGCATGTTGTGTTCACTGAGCTCAGGCTAATGCAGATATAAAACTTGCTTCTTATTGCTGGCCTCATAGTAGCTTTATATGGGGAGATACTCCCGCTTCATTTTAATGATTAAGCTACTTCAACACTTACACTGACTTAATAGAAAGATTAATTGTTTATGATTCCTTTCATTTCTTTATTGTTATATACAATTATAAATGTAAAAGCTATTCCTTTAATATAAGGAGCCATTTAGTAGGCAAATGTTCTTTATATTGCAATAGCTGTACATATTACAGTAAATTGTCTGTCCACACTAAAATTCTAGATATTCTGAGAAGACTTCACAATAATAATTTCTTTTAGTGACTCTTATACATCAAGGAAGTTGTTAGGGTTTTATAAACATAGATGTTAACCCCATCACTCCCTATGTGTAACCTATGATCAACGGTGCGGAATTGGTAGTGAATCTGAAGGTGGAAGGGAATTGGGGTGAAAGTGATAATTTCATGACTATAAGGAAAGGAAGGAGTTAGAGCAGCAGAATAAGGACAATGGACTTCAGAAAAGAAGACTTTACAAGATTCAGAGAACTAGTAGGTAACATCCCATGGAAAGAAAATATAAGAGGGAAAAGGAGTTCAGAAGAGCTGGTAATTTCTCAAGAAGACAATATTAAAGCCACACTAGATGGACAAATTGCTAAGGAAAAATAGAAAAGAATAGCACAAGCATGTAGGAATAAAATTAGAAAAGCATGTAGAAAGGTTAAGCACAAAATGAGTTACACTTAGCAAGGGACATAAAAGGCAATAGGAAGAAGTTCTTTAAATACATTTGAAGCAAAAGAAAGATGAAGAAAGTGTTGGTCCTCTACTTAGTGGGGAAGGAGAGTTAATAAGTAATGACATCAAGAAAGCTGAAGTGTTTAATGCCTATTTTGTTTCAATCTTCACTAAAAAGTTAATGGCGACCACACACTCAACACAATTAACGTTTCCAAAATGGAGGAAGGAATGCAAGCTAAAATAGGGAAAGAATAGGTTAAAGAATATTTAGATAAGTTAGTTGTATTCAGGTGGGCAGAGCCTGATTAAATTCATCATAGGGTACTTCAGCTAATTCCGTAAGCAATCTCAGAACCATAAGCAATTATCTTTGAGAACTCTTAGATGATAGGTGAGGTCTCAGAGGACTGGAAAAGGGCAAATATAGTATCTTTAAAAAGGGGAACAAAGAGGATTTGGGAATTACAGACTAGTCAGCCTAACTTCAATACCTGGAAAGACATTGGAATACATTATTAAGCAATTGATTTGTAAGCATCTGGAAGATAATAGGGAATAGCCAGCATGTATTTGTCAAGAACAAATCATGCCAGCCAACCTAATTTCCTTCTTTGATAGGGTTACGGGCCTAGTGGCTAGGGAAGAAGAAGTAGATGTAAGATATCTTGATTTTAGTAAATCTTTTGACACAGTCCCATATGACATTATCATAAGCAAAATAGGGAAATGTGGTCTAGATGAAATTACTATAAGGTGTGCGCACAACTGGTTGACTGATTGTACAGTTATTTCTGGTTTGGTGTCAAGCTGGTGGTGGGTATCTAGAGGAGTCCTGCAGGGGTCAGTCTTGTGTCCGGTACTATTCAATATTTTCATTAATGACTTGGATAATGGAGTGGAGAGGATGCTTATAAAATTTACAGATGACACCAATGGGAGGTGTTGCAAGTAGTTTGGAGGACAGAAATAGAATTCAAAATGACCTTGACAAATAGGAGAACTGATGTGAATTCAACAAGATGAAAGTCAATAGAGACAAGTGCAAAGTAATTGACATAAGAAGCCAAAAAATCAATGCACAAAGTACAAAATAGGGAATAAGTGGCTAAATGGTAGGAGTGCTAAAAAGGATCTGGTTAGTATAATGGATCACAAATTGAATATAAGTCAACAATGTCATGCTGCTATGAAAAAGACTAACATTCTTGGGTTTATTAAGAGGAGTATCATTCATAAGACAAAGGAGGTAACTGTTCTGCTCTATTCAGCACTGGTGAGGCCTCAGCTGGAGTACTGTGTCCCAAACTGGAGAGAATCCAGAGGACAGCAACAAAAATGATTAGAGGTTTAGAAAACCTGATCTATGAGGAAAGGTTAAAAATCTGCTCATGTTTAGTCTTGAGAAAAGAAGACGGGAGGGAGGGGACCTGCTAGCCTTCAAATATGGTAAGGGATGTTATAAAGAGGATGGTGATCAATTGTTCTCCATGTCCTCTGTTGTTAGGCTAAGAAGAAATGGGCTTAATCTGAAGCAGGGGAGCTTTAGGTTAGGTGATAACAAAAGCTTTCTAAGTGTAAGGGTAGCTAAACTCTGGAACAGGCTTCCAAGGAAGGATGTGTAATTCCTATCACTGGAAGTTTTTAAAAACAAATTGAACAAGAACCTGTCAGAGATGGTGTATGTTTACTTAGTCCTGCCACAGTGCATGGGGCTGGACTCAATGACTTCTTGAGGCGCTTCCAGCCCTACATTTCTATGGTTCTATACACATTATGTTGTACATCCAAGAAAGCTTTGTCCCTCTATTGTAATGACGCATGAGCATATGTGAACATAAGTGTAACAGTCATCAGAAAACCACAAACTATAAATACAGCTGATTCTGGAATAGAGTAAATGGTTCTAAATCTCTGACCACTTAGCAAGCAGAGGAAAACTTAAATGTCTAAAATGTGTACAATATATCTCCGTGCCAACAGAGGGCAGAGGTATGTATGCATAAAAAACTAACTCATCATTATACAGCTGAGTGAATTATGAATAAATGCATTTGATAAATGTATTCTCTTTTTCTCCTTAAGAGTTACATGAGCAGACTGATATTCTCAGATCTACCCAGTTTTTGAATTTATTCAAAAATCTCTTCTCAGATTGATTGATTATTAGTACTATTAAATCAAGCTGAGTTACTTATTTGTGATTAGTCAGATAAGTCATATGGTATTGTTGCTATTCACTAACAGGATGAGCATGCAAGCATTTCTAGCACAAGAGATTGTATGTGAAAACAAACATTTGGTTTCTGCAATTACTCCTGCATGCAAGTTTGAAGTGTTCTTTCTGTAAACCTTTGTACTAGTAAGACATGATCATTCAGGTAAAAGCAGCAAAGAATCCTGTGGCACCTTAGGCCTGGTCTACACTACGCGTTTAAACCGATTTTAGCAGCGTTAAACCGATTTAACGCTGTACCCGTCCACACTACGAGGCCCTTTATATCGATATAAAGGGCTCTTTAAATCGGTTTCTGTACTCCTCCTCGATGAGAGGAGTAGCGCTAAAATCGGTATTACCATATCGGATTAGGGTTAGTGCGGCTGCAAATCGACGGTATTGGCCTCCGGACTGTATCCCACAGTGCACCACTGTGACCACTCTGGACAGCAATCTCAGCTCGGATGCAATGGCCAGGTAAACAGGAAAAGCCCTGCGAAATTTTGATTTTCATTTCCTGTTCGCCCAGCCTGGAGCTCTGATCAGCACGGGTGGCAATGCAGTCCCAAATCCAAAAAGAGCTCCAGCATGGACCGTACGGGAGATACTGGACCTGACTGCTGTATGGGGAGACAAATCTGTTCTATCAGAGCTCCATTACAGAAAACGAAATGCCAAAGAGTTTGAAAAAAAAATCTACAGGCCACACAGTGCTGCGTGACAAGCGTAACGGGAAGCCAGACTCAAACGGAAGCTCATGGAGGGAGGGAGGGGGTACTGAGGACTCCAGCTATCCCACAGTCCACAGCAGTCTCCGAAAAGTATTTGCATTCTTGGCTGAGCTCCCAATGCCTGTATGTTCAAACACATTGTCCGGCGTGGTTCAGGGAATAGCTAGTCAATTTACTCCCTCTCCCCCCCCACATGAAAGAAAAGGGAAAGAAATCATTTCTTGGCTTCTTTCAATGTCACCCTATGTCTACTGAATGCTGCTGGTAGACGCGATGCTGCAGCAGTGAAGAGCAGTATCCACTCCTCTCCCCTCAGTGGTGGCAGACGGTGCAGTAGGACTGGTAATCATCCTTCTTATGAACCCGTGAGTGCTCCTGGCTGGCTTCAGGTGAGGCTGGCCGGGGGCACCTGAGTGAAAATAGGAATGACTCCCAGTCATTCCCAGTAGATGGTACAGAACGGCTGGTAACCGTCTTCATCATAGCAACTGGGGGCTGAGCTTCAATCAGCCCACTCCCTTTCATGTGAAAAGAAAAGATTCTGTACTGCCTAGACTATCATAGCAGTGGGATGCTGGGATCCTCTCCCCCATACTGCTTAATGTCCTGCCTGGACTATCATAGCACCGGGAGGCTGCCTGCCCCTCATTTTATGTCACTAAAAACTCAGTGTTTCTTATTCCTGCATTCTTTATTACTTCATGACACAAATGGGGGGGGGGACACTGCCACGGTAGCCCAGGAAGGTTGGGGGAGGAGGGAAGCAACGAGTGGGGTTGTTGCAGGGGCACCCCCTGTGAATGGCATGTAGCTCATCATTTCTGCGGGATCTGACACAGGGCAGCTGTGCTCTCTGATACACTGCTTCTCTAATACATTTGCTCCATATTCTAGGCAGAACTGACTCTATTTTTAGAAACCATAAAGGAAGGATTGACTCAGAGAGTCATTCCCAGTTTTGCTTTTGTGCCCCCGGCCGATCTCAGCCAGGGGCACCCATGATAGCAGCAGACAGCACAGAAGGACAGATAACCATCATCTCATTGCCAAATTACACTGGCAGCAGATGGTACAGAACGACTGGTAACCATCTCTGCTATCATGCAAAAGCAAATGAATGCTGCTGTGTAGCGCTGGAGTATCACCTCTGTCCGCGGCATCCAGTACACATATGGTGACTGTAAAAAAAAAGCTGAACGGGCTCCATGGTTGCCGTGCTATGGTGTCTGCCAGGGCAATCCAGGGAAAAAGGGCGCAAAATGATTGTCTGCCGTTGCTTTCCCGGAGAAAGGAATGACTGACGACATTTACCCAGAACCACCTACGACAATGATTTTTGCCCCATCAGCCACTGGGCTCTCAACCCAGAATTCTAAGGGGCGGGGGAGACTGCGGGAACTATGGGATAGCTACGGAATAGCTACCCACAGTGCAACGCTCCAGAAATCGACGCTAGCCTCAGACCATGGACGCACACTGCCAAATTAATGTGCTTAGTGTGGCCACGTGCACTCGACTTTATACAATCTGTTTTATAAAACCGATTTATGTAAAATCGGAATAATCCTGTAGTGTAGACATACCCTTATAGACTAACAGACATTTTGGAGCATGAGCTTTCGTGGGTGAATACGTCACTGACGAAGTGGGTATTCACCCACGAAAGCTCGTGCTCCAAAACGTCTGTTAGTCTATAAGGTGCCGCAGGATTCTTTGCTGCTTTTACAGATCCAGACTAACACGGCTACCCCTCTGATACTTGATCATTCAGGTGTTCATGAAAAGTAAACATGGGGTGGGAGGAAGGCATGGCCAAAGCAAATTCATTTAAAACTTAACATGAATATTTTCAGAAAATGAGTGGCCTGTCTCCCAGCTCTGATAATTAGAATAGCTCTCGTGCTCAAATAAATATTGCTGCGTGGTTCATGAATGTACTTTATATACTGCTCACAAGTATTAATATACTTTGTATCAAAAGGAGCCCAGCTGAGTTAGCTTTAAAAAAATTTAAAAAGACAGGTGCTTCAGTGAAACAGGGGAAAATGTATTTGTCCTCCTCACCCTGGGAAAAACAACTCAAATAAACAAATTACACATCCAAGTTATCTGCAGTGCCATTTTAGACACAATAAAGACCTGGGGGCACTCACTAACGGTAGGCCCAGGAGATAGGAAATACCAGCTCCCTTTCAACTCGGATTTCTGTCCTTTTTAAAATACAGTTTACTGTGCCTCAAGATTTCTAATTCCTAACCTATTGTACTCTACTCCCAGTTGCTAGCAAGCATTAACAGCAACTTGTCCACAGGTATTTGCATATTTATACTTTACTGGTTTTCTAAGGTGATAGAGTGAAAAAAAAACAAAACGCTGCCATAATTAACACAAAGGAGGAAACAAAACTGTTCTACCCTTCACACTTCTTTTAAATCTGAAGCCCCACACAGTAATTTGATCTGAATTTTTAAGAGGAAAAAACAAAAATCCAAACAGCCTTTTAAGGAAATAGACCATCGGGTCAACACTTGGAAAACAAGTTACTTTATCTGACATAAAGTAAAACGATGTAAAGTGACCCTCTACAAACTGTATATATAGGCAGAAATAAGTACATCTAAAATTATGACAGAACTAGTTTTCTCAACTAAAAGTGTGAGTATTGAATTACATGCCCTAACATATATCCACTGATACCAGAGAAAGTACTAGGTTTACAACTGAAAAATTACTATTTAAAGCTGTACCACTTTTACCATATCAGCAACTGGTATCATGGGCATATCATAGCAGGCAAAAGAGAGAAAGCCGAGAGAGAGGTGTAACAAAACAAGGACACCTTAAAAAAAAAAGGCCTGGGAAAAGAGAGGGCAGAATCTGAGCTGATATAAGTCAGTGAAATGTTGGCAATTTATACTTGAATGAAGATCTGGCCCTTGACTTTTTTAAATGGATGGGGTGAGAATGAGGTCAATAGTATGAACTACTGCTCATAGCTTACAACAAAATCCTTTCCGACTGGATTAAGTTAAGGAAATGCCTCTGACCATATTCTGGTCATCATGCCAAAAAACGATGAGCTATTTTAAGCAGTGTGTGTGAGGGGATGGAGGGGTTGCTATATATAATGCTTATAGCTAGTGCCACTGTCCTTCACTACATGCATTAGGGAGACAGCACCAGTGGATGTAATGATAAACCACAAACTATTTAAAACAGACAAGCTGGTGTCTCTTGAGCAGATTTCCGTTATAAGCAGAGTTCATTATAGATCAGATTGTGGCTGGTCTTTGCAAAGAGGGAAGGCATAAGATGCTTTCTCCATCCACTTCACACTCAGCAAAGAACCAGTTACAGTGCAGTACCTCTGGACAGAGGAGTAAAAAGGACTGCTTGCCCTAGTGACATCAGGTCAGAGAGCGCTGCATGCACTACCCTTGCCCATAAGGTCTACCCAAGACACAATCCTGCTATGAGCTCCCCCTGAGTGGTTCAGCTCTGCAAGAGGCCAGTGCCATAAGGGAGGGCATAATTTGGCCCTACATAAGCATAACATGGATGTGTGTGCGTGTGTGGGGAGTGAGTGAGGGGAGAATATATACAGGGAAAAGAACTGATAGGCAATTGCTGTTTGTCAATTAGAAATCAACTTAATCATTCTGTGTATTCCAACATATAAATTATGACATTTACAAAAGTGCTATGCATTTCAGATTTGTGAATGTCCTAATTCTAGAAGTAATCAGTTATATGGAGCTGATTAGGTAGAAAAACAGTTAATAGTCAGCATATGACAAATCTGCACTTAATCCCCTCCCCCCATGAGTTCTCCTGCATCACATGTAATTCCATGATTTCCACCTCTATAGCTAGCCATCTGCAGATTTAAAATCCTTGTCCCTCATAGCTGAGGGTGAGCGGCGGTGATTTTGCATTAGCAGGGGACTCGTAATCAGTGTTTCTCAATCCCTGGCACTGGAAAACCAGCATAACTGAGTTTACGCCAGTCCTTTGTTATTTATTTATTTAGGCCAGGGTTCTGATTCCTGTTCCATTCTGACAAGAGCTTTTCTACTTTTTGCTTTAATAGGTCATTGGAGGTCAATTTAGATAGAACAAAGGGAGCTACCATGTCTATCAGGTTCATTTTTGGCAGAGACGAGGCAAGCATGATTATCTCAATTTTTCAGCAAAGAGATAGAATGACTGATTTTCCTGGAAGCCATCATGAGCAGAGATTAGCATACAAAGCTGAGGGTTATTTACACCTGACTACAATAATAAGTTTTTAACTGGTTAGTGCCAAACCATGCTGAAACCAATGAACACTAAAACAGCGCTCATGCAAAATGATTTCAGTGCCAGTATTAAGTGGAAACAAGTGCTATCATGGCACGCATTCATTTGATCTGGGAAATTATTGCAAGTTTTTTTGTTTCAGTGGTGCCATCTCAAGGGAAGGGTGCTGTACATGGTTCTCTGATGGACTCCCCTTGACAGCCCGCTTAGTGTAATTCAGAAATCTAGTTATGGCACATGACACAGATAGATCAGCTAGAGCAGATTTAACTGATCAGCCGAGCACTCTGTCTGGTGGGAGGGCTTCCTGTGCATGCATCCTTTGTAGACTGTATCTGAACCCTGAACAGGGAACCAAAAGGAGCTGGCTGGTTAGACAGAGATTTTCATTTTGATCAGTTGTGGGAGTTCTGCTAAATTTGTCTCAACTGGAAGTTTTTGATTCTTGCATTAACCAACAATAAGCAGACTGGGCAAAGGTGTGAGAGCATGTTTCATACTTTCCTTTAAAGCATAAAGACAAGCTACTTCAGCAACAAGATACCAGACTAGATGGACCTCTGGTCTGTTACAGTGTCTAATTCCACTAATATTAATAATCCCTTTAATAGGCTCATGGCTTGAGCTACAGCCCTTAATCTGGCTCTCCTCACTCCACCTTAATTCTGACTAACAATCAAGGAATCTCCATCCTTCCCTGTTACTAGGCTGCAGATTGTGTCAATAGGAATTAGGCAGGCACCTGTGATACTACCTGCTGGAATCTTTAATTCGTTTAGTCACTTAACCATTCTTGGTCTTTTTATAGTTCATTCAGTGCAAGAGAAAGAGGAGAAAAGAGAGAATGCCATTAAAGCAAAGCTACTCCACTCACAGTTAGAATATTATCCCTATCACATGGAATTAATCTGGTCTAGTACCCAGGCATTCAATTGTTTGTATTCAATGTGACTACAGTCACTACAGAATTTCTGAACAATTTCAGCCACAGCACTTTTTCTCTTTTTTACTCTTTGTGTTAACTTAATAAGGATCTGTAACTGTTGTCCACTCGTTTCAGCTTCTGATACGGTAGTGAACTATAAATTTGTGCCTTGACATATTTCAGAACTGATTTTATGTATTGATTTTTAAACATTGCAACAAGTCGGCAAATTGGGAACAATGTTTGGAAAGGAAAACCACTTGCCCAGTGTACAGAATGCAGAAGGAGTTAGATCCTACTTGCAAAAGATGGATATACAATGTCCAATGGGCGTGTAACACTCCCTCACTCACTCCAGAGGAGGGAGGTCTGTCCACCTCACTACAGAATGATTTTGGGGGGTTGACCAACTGTGAGCAGATGGAATATAGATGGTGATGAATTGGAACAAGAGGAGCAGTGGAGTGTGTGGGCCAATAGGTGACTAAAGCTGTTCAGTCTCATAATCTCATGTAAACAACATCCCTCACCACCGCTTGAAGTCATTTAAGCCCTTTTGGCCCCATGCATTTAACATTTAACAATGCAACTTCAACTCTGATGAAGCTTGTAAAGCCAAATGGAGTTCACACAAAGTCACAAATAAACACCTTGTGAAAGACCCAGTGCAAAATATCCCTGGTTTCAGTCTCCCACAAAGCTCATGGCCAACCCTAAATCGTAACTGCACAAACCATGGCAGATGCAGATTCTTGCTGCACAAATGGAAATTAAAGACTCTCCAGTGTATGACTGTCGTTGTCCAGAACAGACCATGGAACATATAACAGCTCAATGCCTGATTTACAAATATGAAGGAGGCATCACAGCAATACACTCTGCTACACCAGCTGCAATTATCTGGCTTAACCATCTAAATGTAAAATTATAGTTGTTGCTCTACATTCACATCAGCCATATGAAGAAGAAGCAGATGTGAATCATCACATGCTGAGAACCAAGAATGACACTGCAAAATAAAGAACAAGGATGAAAAGGAAGGTACTATCCCCTCAACCTGCACCTGAGAAAGAAGAGTAGTATGATAAGAAGTGCTTCAAACTGGTAGCCCAATGCCAAGTTTTCAGGGAGATTTGGAATTACCAAGCAACAAAAGAGAAAGAGAAAACTCTGGTAATGATATGTCTGTGGCACAGTAGTGTGTTTGTGTGCATTATTTTGAAATTTAGTAACACCTTCTGAGGAAGTTAAAGTGTGTAGATTAGGTGTGTATCAACCTGTTAATCGCACTAATAAGTTAGTGGTTTATAGCGATGCTATTAAAAAATGTGTCTCCTGCAGCTGTAAAAGTGCAAACATTTATGAGATGGGTATAAATTCCTGTGGATCCTGTTACAAAGGTAACATTTTTGGTCTGTGAATGTAACGCACATGGATAAAGCTTGTGTGATTGAGTACAAGTAAAAGCTGTCAGTAGACAAAAGTGCAGCATTTGCCAATAATAGGTATGATTTTTGCATGGAATAGTATGTAGTTACATAAATACTCCTGCATGGTGCATAACTTCATCCAAAGAGCATTGCTTGCAGCAATTGCAGTGTCTGATCCTGCAAACACTTTACATGTTGTAAGTAGCTCCATTGTTTTACAGTCAGTAAAATTAAGCATTTGAGTAAATCGTCTTTTGTTCTGCTAACATATTCTAACTCTGATTTCAATCAGCCTGTAAAGAATATTAATCTATATGATATAATAATTTTGCAACACAAAATTAAGGCATTAACATCTAGGGATATGATGTATTGCAGTGTCTGGGGTTATGTTGTTAAATTGTTTTAGCATCAATAAAGATCAGGAACATCATATTCAGGGGTGTAAGACTCTCCTTGTTCTTATAGAATCATAGAATATCAGGGTTGGAAGGGACCTCAGGAGATCATCTACTCCAACCGCCTGCTCCAAGCAGGACCAGTTCCCAACTAAATCATCCTAGCCAGGGCTTTGTCAAGTCTGACCTTAAAAACCTCTAAGGAAAGAGGTTCCTTCTTGTCTTCAAGGTCCTTCATTCCTCAGCCTCACCCTGTATCTCTGACCTTGTCTCCTATCAAGTTCCCTATTCCCCTCTCTTTTGCCAATAATACTAGTCTAGACTCACCCTCCATTATTCCACTTCATTTTTTTCATGCTGCCCCCTCTACATGGAATTTCCACCAAGGCACCCTGCTCTCTTTATTCAGATTCCTCCTAAAAACTCATTTCTGCCATGTTGCCTATGAGAAGGGAGGATTAAAAAACCCTGCAAACCCTGATGTGATGGTACCGCCAAGATCTGCATACAACATTTGTGAATGAGACTTATTGTCCTGCCTCTCACTTTCCCCACCTTTTGTTTGCTTATCATCCTCACATTTGTAATAGGCCATGATTGAGAAGCACATACTTAAGCCCATCCCGATTCAGAATAGCATTGAAGAACATGCTTAACATCAAACATGTGCTTAAGTTCCATCGTCTAAAGTTAAGCACAGGCTCTAGTGCCGTACAGGTTAGGGATGCTTTTCTGAAGAGCTGCCTTAACTGGTAAGCAATGTGGGTATGGACCATGCCTTTACTTATTTCCGTGATGCAACTAGGAAACTCTTGGACACTTGAAAAAATTACGACTATAATATAATTAATAGCGCAGAAGATGGACGTCAATGGAGCTATGACAATTTATAGCAGCTGAAGATCTGCCCCTAAATCTTTACCTCAAGCCTTCATCTAGGGAGGGAACCTTGTGAATTGAGAGAAAGTGTCAGTTGGTGGTGGTGAACTTTCATTTTCTGCACATAACTGAGGTATTTAAACTGAATCCATTAAATTGTTACTATCCAACTAGCTAGCAACATCCACCTCAGTGGAAATGACCTGATATAAAGTGAAGTAAGCCAGGTAAGGGAGACAGACGAAATATTAACTACAAATATTTGGGACACACTACAAAAAGTAAGAGCTGTTTACAGTGTTACCTGTCTCAAAGTCACAGGACCTGTTTGCATTGCTTTTCTGTGATAAGTGACCTAATTGGATGGCTAAGTTCTATATTCCCAATAAAATATCTATTTTACTTTTGAGTAGCTGGGCATCTCAATGTTTGGAGGTAGCTAAACTTCAGAGGTAGTTAAACAAATTGCTTTGTCTCATCTCTGTCTTCAGCAAATTCTGTTCCTAAAGAAAAACACAGTGAGGCAGTGAAATATCATTTTTGCTGTACAGAATGTGCTTTTTTCATGGTTTTATTTCATTTTGCTTATCAAACTCAGGAGCCAACTATCAATTCTACTGAGGCCCTGTAAGTGAAGATTAAAGCATTCTAACATGCTTGTCTACAGGTGTGCCATGGTGAATTATGATCCTCGCATAATTCATAGAATGAAAAAGCTACACCCAGAAACCAACTGTTAATCAACGCATTGGCACAGAAGATTAATCTTTGATTCGTATATTCACAAATCCTGTTTATTTGGCCACATTAGAGAACAGTCGGGTGAGCTGGAATGGATTCTGAGAAATGATGAATGTAATTGTCAAAACTGCCAAGGTCAATGTATAATGTTCAAAAAAGAACTAACTCATTTCAAGCACCTTCCATTTATCATTCATGCAATTTGACCCCCAGTTCTCTTTGTAATAACATACTATGAAGGAACAACTGCTGTGTTCATTCCTATATATTCCTGTGGACTTTTAAATACCATTCAGGTCACAGCCTTTCCAAAAGACTGAGGCCATTTGTATATAACTTTTTTTTCTAAGTATGTTGAAACTATTAGATGAAGCCTGGATTTAATAAAGAATAAGTTGACTTCATATGTAGTTGTTGTTGTGTTGCTATACAGTATACATTTAAAAAGGACCCTGTTAAAATATTTTTCACAACGTTCCAAATTTTTTTTTTTTAAAAAGGACACTGGTTTACAACAACCTCTTGGAACCTGAAAAAAGAATTCTGTTTCTGTATAGAGATGTTCCACCATTGCTGATGCATTCTAGTCACTGATCCTTATGCTGCAGAACATAAGCCAGCCTCTCAGCAATGAGAATTTGAAAGAAACTGTCCCCAGGGGCAAGTTTATTCTATAACTGTTTTCTACAGGCTTTCTTGCACAATCCTTTGAATACCTGCCACTGTCAAAGACAGGATACTGGACCAGATGGATCCTGGGTGTGATCCAGTTTGGCAAGTCCTATGTCATTATGTTTTATTCTTTGAGTACTGGCTTCTGGCCAGAGCTGGTTGAAAAAAATGTGTTTTATTTTCTACAAAAAAAATTGACAAAAAAGAACATTTGGGGTTTTCATAAATAAAAAAAATGCAGATTTTTTCAGGTTTCAACCAAATTAAAAAATAGAATTGTTGTTGCTGAAAATCAAAACAACAACAAAAAAAATGCGTTTGTGACAAAAACCTGAAACATTTTTGACCAACTCTACTTCTGGTACCTTTCACAGGGGACCCTGTTTTTCTCATTATTTCCTCTTACATGGGTACATAGGGCTTATGATTCCTTTTGTAATGGAATAAAAAGCCTAGAATCATGAAATAAATAATAAAATATACTGGATATATATTATATATATATTGAGCACAGGGTAGTGACTGAACTTCAGGCTTTGTGGGATTTTCGACTATTTCTTTCACATTTTCTGTGAAGCAACTTAACATTATTAGGCCAGATCCTCAGCTTCTGTAAACTGGCCTAGCTCTAGCTGAGAATATGGCCTGAGTAATCTGAATAATTTGGAACCAAGTTCAGATGAGCTTCTCAAAGTCAATGGGAGCTGTTTGGTGGGCATCAGATGGACACAATTTGGCCCTATTTTGCCTCAGTTCAGGAAAGTATTTAGCTTATGCTTAACTTTAAACATGTGCTTAACTCCCATTTACTTCAATGAGACTTAAACACATAGTTAACATTAAGCACATGCTTAAACACCATTCCTGATTAGGGATGCTTTCCTAAAAAATTGGGCCTTTGAATTCTGAAATTAAGGCACCACGTAATAAATAATTTCTTGTCATTTTTAAAGCAGCATTCTCCTAAAGTAACACAAGTTCAAGAAAACATTTCAAAGTGTGTAGCAAATGAAATGTCATTTCCCTCCTCAGTGATAAATCATTTCTCCTACTCAAGCTGATGACACTGTAGTTCAGCATATAGTCAGTTTACATAAGTGCTTCCCTTCATATTTAAAATGGAAGAAGGCACAATATGGCAAAAATTGTAGGTGGGAAACTGTGACATCAGAATGAGTGACAGCGAAAGGTGTAAAGGGAAGCAATCATGTCTGAAATGGCACAAGATGCTTTTAAAATGTCTTTTGTTAACTTTTACACCTTAGAGCTGAGCTGTAATCTTGGTAATAGAGCTTTTTCCATTTGTGAAGAAGCACTTTGTTCAAAAATATCCTTTAAAAATAAGTAATATAAAGAAAAAGTATCTTCAGGGGATCTAGAATAGAGAAAATACAGAGACAAATTAAGTGATAACTTCAGCATACTTGAGTATCATGGGTATGAAAAAAAATGGATTAAAGCCTTCAGTTTACTAAAAGGGTCAGAAATGCATTGCTGGATGAAATTTATGAATTGTTACACTGTTATTCACAAAACTCTTACTACTTATATTTACTTGCTAAAGAGAAATAAATACATAGGCTTAATTTGAAAGACATTGGCTGCCATTTGATGTTAAACTGGTCTCCCTGACACACACTCCAGATTTAAATAAATTAATTATCTCCAGCAGAAGCCACATCAGAATTTTGTGTCATATTGTGACATTCCATTCTTCTGCCTTCTCTCTTGTCCCATGAATCTTGAAGCATTTGTAAATGGACTTACTAAAGTCTCTCTTCATTGTACATTAGCTCTATCTGCCAAAGGCTGTGAATTAATTTTTTTAAATGAACCGTGTCATAATAGGACAAAAATTGGGAACTTATAAACTCCTTTTAGAAAAAAGAAATTGAGACTGTAAAAACTGATTCCACTTATGACCATTACAATACAGGAAAAGGGAGTTTTACACTGATTAATCTCAATACGTTCCCTGGAACCAATATTACTTGCCTGGAGGCAGGGCCGGTGCAAGGATATTTTGCGCCCTAGGCGAAACTTCCATCTTGCTCCTCCCCCCCCCAAAAAAAAATCACATACATTATACACAATACACGGTCACGAAATTGTGCCCCAGACCTTTTTTTTTTTTATCTGCCATGAGGCTGCATCAACTGTAAACGAAAAAAAATGAAATTTTATTCCTATCAGTCCTTTTCCTTGTTCACTATTAAAAGTAAAGGATAGAGAATGCATGTCACTTACTATAATTAACTATTTGAATTTCATCAACTGTTTGACGTAAATATTGATTAAGAGATCAAGATGACTTTCCCTTAAAATGAAGCAATGTTGATTGTAATCAGAAATACACCTTTTTTAGTCACATATACGTCCTTCCTTCATATCAAAAGCTGACTGGGAGTGCTGCGGAACCCATTCTGCCTAACTAGCCATGCACCTCCAAATGATTAAAAACATCAAATGGTACAAACTCAATTTGAATGAAAAATTCCATTTTCTAACTAAATAGGTCACACACACTCAAATGGTTGCCAAGTGCTCTCAGTGGTGGTATGTTCATCTGCTCTAAATGCCTACTAACTTCCCTGTGAAAATAATCTTTGACTTTGATCCAATGAAAGCAGGATGGAAAAGTTCCCCCCCCAGAAGACCTAAGACATGATGGCTGGATGACATAAACAGGCACCTGTCCCTCACAGGCACTACCTCATAACATGCCAATTGTGCTCAGGACAGAACATCACAGAGGAATATTATGCATTCAGTGGTCTCTACACTGCCCAAGCAACAGCACGACAACTAACCTAACCAGTCCATCCAACTTTTTTGACTGCTTCTTGGGCACTGGTGAGGGGTAACGGTGCCAGACTGAGCCCGGTGATGGGTGCAGTACAAGTCCACAAACTGAGGCAAGGTACTGAGCCTAGAGTCCTGCTGAGACTGCTGTCCTGCACCAAGTAGAGCACAGCCTCCATGAGGAGAGAACTCAAATAAATATCACGCTCCTTCTGCATGATTCCCCCAAGCACTTCTTCAGGCAGCTGCTATGGGGGTCACTCACAGGCTTAGGCCTGCCTGTTGCAGGCAAAACACAGCAGCAGGGCTTAAAACTCAGACAGGGCTGCCCAGAGGATTCAGGGGGCCTTGGGGAAAGCAAAATTGGGGGCCCCTTCCATAAAACATTTGCAATACTATAGTAACATGTATTAGGAAATGTAAAAAATAACTAGTGAAATACATTCAAAAATTAACTTGTAATAATTTGAAAACACACTAAATACATTATTTAAAAACATTAAAAGCTGTAATGGTATGTATACATTTGCAATTACATAATGGGCAGGTGATGGGTGATTGTGATGGTTGGTACCAATGGGCTGTTGCTGCCTGGGGGTGGTGCTGTTGTTGCCCAGGGCTGGGTGAGGAGCTGGGCTCTGGGTTCAGGGGTGTCCAGCTCACAGGGGCTGGGCTCAGGGATGTGGGGAGATGGGGTCAGGGTGGTGTCCAGCTCAGAGGGGCTGGGCTCGGAGCTGGCGGTCAGAGCTGTGGGGGGGATGGGGTCAAGGGGGGTGCCTGGGGGCACTGGGGTAGCTCAGCTCTGCAGGCTGCTGTTCTCTCGAGCTGCCCACATACAACGGGAGCAGGAGCAGGGACCAGCCAAGGACCAAGGGGGCAGGAGCCTGAGGCCGAGCTGTGGGGAAGCACTTGCTTACCTTGCCCAGCACATGAGCGTCAGGGTCTTCTTTCTTCCTCCACTCCACCAGACCACCACTGAGGCTCTTTTCTTCTCCTGCCCCTTGCTGGGGCTGATGTGGAGGCTGAGCCAGGGGGCAGCCCCCGCTTTCCTCCAGAAGCCCTTGTGTCTCGCCATCGCAGGGCTCCTACCACATGCGCTAAGCAGAGCTGCGCAGCTCTGCCCAGCTGCCCCTCTCCCCCCCGCAATGAGAAAAATTGCATAGGCTGGAGCCCCTGCTCTGGGAGGGAGAGGGATTCTGATTTCTGAGCCTCTGCTAGCAGCCCAGGGATTCCCCTGGGTCAGCGCGCCACCGGCAGCCTGAACCTCTGGGCAGTCACAGCGGCGCCCTGACCCAGGGGATCCCCTGGACTGCCGGCTGCCGCGGCAGCGCCCTGACCCAGGGGGCCCCTGGCCTGCTGGCTGCCGCGGCGGTGCGCGCTGACCCAGGGTCAGTGCGCCTCCACAGCAGCCGGCAGCCCGGGGTTTCCCTGGGCCAGGGGATCTCCTGGGCTGTAGGCTGCGGGCTGCCGCGGCGGCGCCCTGACCTGGGGGTCCCCCTTGGCTGCCAGCTGCCATGGCGGCGCGCTGACCCAGGGGACCCCCTGGGCTGCCGGCTGCCATGGCGGCGCCCTGACCCAGGGGACCCCCTGGCCTGCCGGCTGCTGCGGCGGCGCCCTGACCAGGGGAACACCCTGTGCTGCCGGCTGCTGCCGGCAGCTCAGACTCCCTCTCTGTCGCGGCAGCAGCGGCCGGTCAACCATTTAAAAAAAAATTGGGGGGCGCTTTTTGGTGCCCCCAAATCTCGGCGCCCTAGGCAATCGCCTAGTTAGCCTAAATGGTTGCACCGGCCCTGCCTTGAGGGCCAATTTTATATGCTGGTGTAGAGCCATGAATGCACAGCACTGGGCATTTGATTCAGTCATAGTTTGTATACAACTGCTAGGACAAGCACAGTGCAGTACTATGGGCGGAGCTTGAATGACAGTGGGAAATGGCTCATTTGCTTTAAATATGCATCCTGGGCAGCCTACTAGAGGTGTAACTTTTGTGCAGAGTGTTTTAGCAGCCAAGCTATAGCCCCTGCTATGTCAGTGGCTGCAACAAATCATTAGCCACAAATATCAAGGACACCAGTAGGCAAAATTGCATCACTGCAGATGTGCTATATAAGTCATGGATGAGGCATGCCAATGAGCAGGACTCTGCAGGATATTTTTAGTTGCAATATACAACCTGTTTACTTCCCTGTGTCCCTTGCCTTGGGGTTGGATTACTCAAGCAGTAGAATGATACACCCATTGAGGAAGCTATTTCATTAAGGCTGGTCATGTTTCAACCTATGGTATGAGGATAGTAACTATATTGCTCTGGTCATTACTGCCCTGCACACACTGGCAGTGGTGTTAACAACTATCACGTGAGAACTGTGAACAGTGTGAACACTAGTGTCAGGTGCTCACCCTTCTCTCTGGCATAGTGCTTACTTGCTGAAGGCTGCGTACACTGAATTTTTTAAGTAAGGTAATAAAAGCGAATGAAAATAAGGCTGCTTTTTGAATCCCTTCTCCCTTGGGTCCATGGGACTTTCCACTGGGCAGCTGCTGTCCAAAGCTGTTGGAATACCTTTCAGAATACCTAGTGGCTTTCTCAGCCAATGATCACTCTAATTTGAAGGAGGGAAAGAGTGGCACAGTGGTTAGGACCCTAGCCTAGGATTAAATTCTTTGCTTCACCATATACTTTGTATGTGACATTGGACAAATCTGTGTTCCTCAGTACTCCATCTGTAAAATGGGGATGATAGAACTTCCCTCACAGGGGTATCATGAGGACAAATGCATTAAAGATGGTGAGGTTTGAATACTACAGTGATGGAGGAATCATAAAGGTACCTAAGACAGACAGGTACAGTTGGAGCCCAGTGGTTACCCTGCTTTCCTGTTAAACTCTATACATTCAGACAACATAGATGATGCACACTTGATGCATGAATTGATTTACAACGCTATAGTGAAGGTGGAAATTAATTATTGTATTAATTGCTACAAAATGTATTTGAGAATAGTAACCATGTGGGATGGTCATGCCCCTTTTCTATGTAACTCATTATTAACCTGAGCCCTTCTTTGCACCCTTATGGGTAATATCCATACCCTTGTCACCATGCACCACACCAAACCAGTGGTATAACTATTTTAAATATTCTTAATATATATAAGAAATGGCATGGAATAAAATAGGCAAGATCATCTCATTGTAGGTGCGACTTGCTTCTGTCACCTAATTAATTATTCTCCGTTTTCCAATTTTGAAATTGTCTAATTCCATTTGAAAATTAATTCCACAAAAAACTGGGAAAACTGGGCCATTCAAGTATATAATGGGACAGAAAATTCTTTGGAGTTTGCTGAAAATTCTGTGGAATATTTACTTCCCCCCAACCCCAGAATATAGCTTTTACATTTCAATATTTTTGATTTATTTCATGACAGGTCTGGTCAACTCATGTTAGTGTATGTTTTTATTATATTTTCTCAAGAGGATTTTTCTGATATTAATGATTGCTAGCTGATTAACTCCACCCCATGTAGACACAGGAAGTTTGATTAAATTTGATTTAATTTTTCATTGTTTGTGAACCACGATAAGAAAAAAGTACAGATTAATTATATTTCTGCTTACATCTCTCTCCAGCACGTCAGATAATGCTGTATGTATTACTGTAGGTTTCAGCAAAACAAACCAAAAAGATGATCAGTGTCAGAATAGAAAATGGAAGAATAAAAGTCAACTTTGAAGTCTACCTGTACATCTGCAGTGCAGTGTCAACTCTGAGCTCATTTTGAAATCAAAGAATGATCACACAAAATTCCAAGCAATCAGACACAGATTGCTACATAGAGACTTCACATCAAATTCTTTCTTTGTAGCAAGGCGATGTAAAAGCCCTGATGTTTTGAGATGAACAGTACAAGCAAATTAGTCACATCTAGCATACAATTAATGTTATTAGCAACACAGTGAAAAACAGCACTTTGAAACTTATAAAAATGTGAAGTTATTTTCTTGGACGTATAGTAAAAACCTGTCATTTTTATGAGACAATGACTATCAATTTAAAACGTTCACAGATGTGCTGTTAAAGTTATTAATTTCACCAGGATTATCAATAATACTTTATTCAGTTGTTCTCCAAGCATTAGAATAATAATGAATCCTCTCGCATTCTAAATTATAACACCTCTTGTCCTTATGGTCAGGATTTTTGTTCTGCCTTATATGTTTTCAATCTCCTGGCATTAAATTAGTAAGACTGTTTTAAAGAGTTGAAAGCTTTAATTCATAATTGCATAAAGTACAAAATGATTATGAAGACTTCAGTCAAATATATTAAGCTGTGTCAATTTATGGTAAAAAAAAGAGAACTCTAGCTACTTTTAACCCTATTTGTGAAAATGTCTGGGACAGTAGACTTCAAAGAGAAGGAAAATGACTTAAATAGGTTGCATATGACAACACATATGAAAAGAGACAGTGAAATAGAAGTCAGACATGTTTGATTCAATATTAGTTTATTTTCACACTGGCCATAGTAGATATGAAAATTTGGCAATCTGTTATTTAAGACAAAATTCACTATTGTTATGTAACCCTATGAAATACTTCGTTAACAGCATCCCACTCAATGCAAGATAAACAAAGCTGCTGCCAATATTCATTTTAATTAATCCAATAGTATTAGCTACTTATGACTTCACTCTCCTCAGTCCCAGTGGGCAACCTGAAAGGCAATTCTCACTATTACTTAGCTCCTGTGGTGTAATCCACGAGAGGCTGTCAGCTTGCCATGGTTTGTGACCTCTGACCCAATCACTTTCTTCCTTTTAACATTACTACTTTTGCACATTTAATGAACTTTGTACATGGTTAAAAAAGATGTCAGCACAGAGAAATGATAGGCCCTGCTGTGAAAGGCTCCATTGTTTCTATAAGTCTAATTGACCTTTCACATCACAGAAAATGAGAAAAAAATCAATACGGTTTCTTAGTCACCAATCCAATGCTATCTTTTATTAATATGCTAAACACATTGCTTTCAGAGCATTGACACCCAAACACCCCTAGACGTACAAAAATGACTTCTCATTAATAACCGTTATATTAATCACTGTTGCCCAGAACTGGAATCTCACTGCGAAATCCCCTGGTGGAAATTGCTATAATCATTCAAACTACAGGAACGAATATTTTTTCAGTATAATTACTGCTGTCTTATTGAAAAATATTCCATTAGATGGCAGCTTTTAGTTACGTAAATCGAGTTGATTAATTTTTAATTTCTAGCATTTATATGACATTGCACAAGTAAAGATCTTTGATAATTTAAATGATGAGCTGAGCAATTATTAAAATAATGTACAGCAATTCAAATATTCATTTAGTTCTAGCAATGCCATACATCATTAACTCTTGGTTAAAATAAAATTTGGGAAATTGTAAATGCTGATGTGATCACAATGATATTTGCGTTCCTGCCGCTAAAGAAATGTGCTAGTGTAAAAATATATCTACTAAATATAGGTTAGAAGGAGATTGTCTTACCTAGTAATTCCTTACTGTGACTGTGTTCCACCACTGAGGAGGGAGGAGGAAGTCAGTTCTCTGCGTCTGTCCATCAAGCAAGAGGCAACAAATAGGAACATAGCATTTTGGTGCTGCTCGGAGTCAACTCCCCCTCTAGGAGTCAGAAAGTGTCTGACTGTAGAATATAGACAAGCCGACTGTGAGAATAGAAAAGCCCTCTACTTCAAGGCAAAGTCCTTTAGGGACATGGAACTGAGTCTGATCTCACTAGCACTGATGTGAATCAGGAACAACTCTACTGAAATCAATGGAATTATTTTAGAGTAAAAGCAGCGTAAGTGCAAGAATTGGGCTGCTCATGGTATCTGGGTCTCTGCTTAGTCACCAGTCTCAAGCATTTCTCTGAACTATGCATTCTTATCCCAAAATATATGAGCTGTGAACATCTTAGTTAATCACCCCTGACAGATCCTCTTCTGTCTTGGTGTTCACAAACTTTAAAAAATTGTACACTGTTATCATGTCACCATAGAAATTGCATCCACAATGTTGCACATGAAAAATTCAGTATTTGCCTGAATTAATCATATTTAAAATAATGAAGTAAAAAATCTCATGCAATCCCCATGTCTTCATACATTTAAAATTTAGATTAGATAATTGCTAATAAGTGTACTGTAGGGAACCATTTCTTTACTGGGCATGGATTAGATGAATTAATAGGTCTTTTCCATCTCTAATAACTATTATTCTAACTATGTCAGGGAATGTTTAGGAAATTCTTGCATCATTCTTATGCAATTTCCCTTAAGGAAAAGAGTTTGAGTAAAATTATAATATAATGGCTTAATAATTACCTTCAACAAGAAATACTCCAGGCTCACAAACAGTTTCAACAAACCTTTCTATATTTCTCCAACTGTCATAGCTTCCCTGGCTGCTGCTGCTGTTTTATATGTTTGGTTTTTGTTTTTGTTCTATTCCTATTTTTATGCAATGTTCCAAAAGGTGCTAAACTGATTTCACACCTTTCAGCAATAAGAAATGTATATTTAGTACGGGAATAATAAGGAAAAAATTGAGTTTTGCCCTTGGGGAACCTCAAAGATGAGAGAGAATTCCTACATCAAGGAAATGACTGTGCTGTGAAAGGGTGGTTCTAAAGCAAGAGATTTCCATTTTACATAATGGACCTGCTCTTTTGTCTGTATTCATGGTCATATCTGCTTACTTTTCTGACCAAAATCAGTTTACAAGATTTTACTCCTGATAGTTACAGAATTCGAGGAAAGTGAGCTAGATTCTATTTTGACTCTGTATCATCAACAACATTGTTTGCTATTATTATTTATTGTTTAGTAGTAGCTAAAGATCCCAGTCAAGATGAGGGCCTTATTGTGACTGGCAAAGTAAAAAAAAACATATAACACATGGTCTTGTTCTAACTCCAGAATCTTATGATTGATGATACATCAGTCAGAAAGAACTCAATTTCATTGTTTACAGGACTGTCAGGAAAAAAAAATAAAAACAACTGCTTACCCACAGACTGAGCAGATTTCATCTAGAAGCCACTGAGAAAGACTAAAGTATAGGACTACACAATTTCATTTTTACAAAGTCATTTTTCAGACTATAACCACACTAAAAACACTGTAACATATATGGACTTCCTGGTAAACACTGTGCTTCACATCTGGGCCACTCAGAACTTCACCACAAAAACAGTGAGAGATCCCAGCTTCCCTACTCCAAAAGTACATCCCCTACCATTTAATCTAAAAGAGAGTCTCCCAATTATCACTGCAGGGCCTGTGACACAGCTGATCAGTTTTGATTCCTTCCTACAGAACACAGGTTCCTGAATTATTATTTTTTTGCTGTGCTCCCCCTTCTCCATGGGAATTACTTAACTGCCCCCCCTACCCCCTGCTACTCCTGCCTGTACATGACAAAAAGTCACTGATTGCGGGGAGTGAGTGTCTCACACCTGGGGCAGCAGCAGGACCCTGCTGGCTCTAACCCCAGAGGAGCCCATGGCAGCACAGCATGAAGCGGACTGGGGTTATTTGTCCTCCCTCCCGCCACCTAGATCTTGCAGATTTTGAAGTGTTTAAAATATGCGGGGTTTTGGCTGGCGGGGCATCTCGGCCAGGGCAGGACAGCAACAGAGAGAGCACATGTGTCCCCAGTGGTCAGGAAGGGGAGAGCAACTGGCCGCTCCTGTGGTGGGCCAGGGCTTGTCAGGGCAGGGCAGGACAGGACTGCATTCCCCCCTCACCCTGACTGCTGGAGTCTCCCTGCACACTCTGCCCACTGCTGCCCTGCCTTGAACCAGACATCTGGCTGGCCTCTGCCCTGTGCCCCACCTTACACCTCCATGATAACCTTGTCATTCCACCCCAGGGGCGTGTGCCCCACAGTTTTAAAACCAGTGCTACAGCAGTATGTATACACTAACCAGTTTATTACAATATGTTCTACAGCAAAAGGGAGGCTTTTAGTTTGAACATACTTCTGAGAAAAGATAAAACCAGAATAAACTGGGTGTAATTAGCTTTGGTTTAGAAGGTTAAGGACCATTTCCGATTAGAGATGTGTGAAATATTTTATGAAACTTTTTTTTTTGGTTAAAAATGCAATTTCAACACCACAAACATCTTGTGATTTTGTACCAATTTTGCCAAAATTGGTCTTTTTTGGGACCTCTGGGAGGAGGGGACAAAGTTTCGTTTCAACATTTTCAGAATGAAATAGTACTTTTGTTTTAAAATTACTTTTTTTACAATTTCCTTTAATTTTATTTTTTTTAAAGTATAAATTTGAAAATGGTCAGTGATTTTATGGAAACAAATTTTTGGTTGACCCAAAATGATTTTAGGGGGACTTTCTTGAAATTGCCAACAAATTGAATGAGCCTAACTCAATTTGTGATTACCAGCTTGAATGACTATTTGCACGGAAGCATCATTTTAAGATTTCCTCCTCAACCCTAATTCTGCATTTACAACCATTATTGACTTTAGATTGATTTCAAGTCTGTATGGTTGGTAGCTACAGTATTACTATCCCATTAGAAAGAAGGAGGTGGGGACCAAAACTAAGACGCAGAGAGATTTAAGGCCAGATTTTCAGTTTGGCCTTATCTTGCCTCTTCTTCTACATACACACATGAGGCTGCACTTTGAAGATGCAGGCAAGTGTTAAAATTTGCACCCACAAAACCCATTTGGACAAATACATCTGCAGTGAAAACTGTAATACCTGTATATGAGCATATGTTAAAATTATTAAAGTGTCACACCAAGAACATTGCCCACAGAGAAGCAAAGTTTGGGGTCTGAAATCAGGCAATAGTTGACTTGCCCAAAGTCACACAGAAGGTCTAGGAAAGAGCTAAAAATAGAACCTAGACCAAGTCTTGAGTACTCCCTGTTCCCTCTTTTGAACCATAACAATCATCTTTCCTTTTTATTTTAATGTACAAAGCTTTGTACATTGCCATATTTGTTTATGGCACTATCAGCTAACACTATTAGCTGCCTTTCACTGATATCAAACCTTATTATAAACATCCTCCTTACCTGTTCTAACACTCAAAATATTTTGCTCTTGGGAACAGCATAATACAAAAAATAAAAGAAACTTTATTTTTGGAATGTTGGTTGTTTTTTATGATCCAGTTCAATATGGTTCCTTAGAAGATTAGCATTATTAGTATGCAAAGGATAACATTCCAAAGAAGAACAGATAGTATGAACAACTACCGTGTCAATTAAATCTTTGCATTTATTATTCCTGTGTCCTCTTTCTGTCCCTTTCTTCCTTGGTGGTCTTCTGACATTTTCCTTAAATAATACCAGCAGCAGTGTAGAAAAAAAAGAGATACTACAGGCAATGTCTTAGTACAGTTACAGAGAGAAACTTTTTTGTATAATATTTGAAACTGCAGGCCTTGGAACTTTGAGTTCCACTATTTACACAGATGTTAGAGAAGGCAGCTTGTAACCATCTACCTCTGCCCTTGTGGTCACCTTTGCCTCTAAGCAATCTTTGGGAGGTACATTAATAACATTTGTATTAGATACCCATTTCTAAGATACAATATTTTTATTTCACATTGTCTGTGTGGAATGTAACTTAATATATATTCTTGATGCAAAGAGATGTTTACTTAGTATTTTATGATTGGTTCAATTGTAGAGCAGGGGTTTTCACAGGCTAATATCAATAGCCCATACAGTAAGAAACAAGGCAAAATACAATTATTATGCTGTTTTAAAGAGTGGCACACACAAAAAAGTTGGAAACTAATCTTAAAGGCATAATATAAACATTCTGCTACAAAAAGGAAATAAAAGAGACCCCATCTTTAAATCTTGTTCTTTGAAATTAAAGGAAAATATTTTCAGGAGAGAAAGATTGAATAAAAAACAGACAACCATATTGTGTATAAATTATATAAAAATGTATCATAATCACTTGATAATGTGATTAAACTGAAAGGCCTTTTTGTTGTCCCTCTCCTGATTATCTTACTTTAGTCATTCTTTAGAACATTCCAAAGAAAGAATAATAATGTTGATACAGGGTATTAGAGGGCGTTAAGCAACATTTCCTTTGATTTTTGCCTTTTAATTCCATTCTCTTATTTTATGGAATACAGAGTAAAATTTGAAGAGGGCTTATTCCATAGGCCCTTCCTGCCTCTTTAATCTTTAGTCTTTTCTTTCAGATGCTGCAGGTGCCCATATCCTGCTGGTAGGCCGAGTGCTAGTCTCCCACTGGGATTTTTACTCAGCCAGGTGTCATGGCTGCCATGCTGAGTGATAAACACTAAATAGAACCTGTCAGAGGAATATTTGCATTGTGGCTTTTCCTTTAGAATCAAAAGGTGTTATAAGATGTCATTGAAGAGCTTATAATAGTGACTAAGCATTTTCTATACTTTCGCATCTCTTGGCCTAACTTAGTCATATGGGCCTCCTGCAGGTATGCCTAATAACTCCAGCTCCACTGCCTATATCTTTTCACACCTTTTTACCATGAAGGAAGCATTGTCTTTGATTGTCCATCAGCCGTAATCCTTTCTCAGCATGACACTTGTTAGCATAATTACAGAGAAGAAACCAAAAGGTACATTGTGTGTGTTTCTTTTTTAATGATGTGGGCTATTTGGATGAAAGGACCACTGTATTTATTGCACTAATCCAGCATTTTACAAGTTTTTTCCATGGGGGGAAAATACCCAACAACTTCCACCTTTTAGTTTTCCTCATTTATATTAAATCAAAAATCCTATCCACAATTCAAAGAACCCTTCACAATAGTCACTACATTAACAGGGTTAAAAGAGATGCCTTGCTAGCATTAAAATTGAAGTTTCTATTGAATAAAATGATGAATTATGATCAGCACTCGCACTTCCAAACTCACTCTCATCTTCCTGGTTGGCTAGTAGAAACTGTGGCACTGATTATGAGAAGAAAAGTCATGGGTATTGTAGTTTGAGCCCCTTCTTTCAAGAGAAAGGAAAACTTTTAAATAATCTCTCCTAGAACAGTGGAGGCTAAAAAGGTAACGAGCATCTAATGAATCGTAAAACAACTCTTTCAAAGTATTCTTTTCCTTGACCACCTCAGAAGCCTGCAGTCCTTATAGTCATGCAATTGTTATTTTTGAAGCAGAAAAGAGACTAGAACATGTTTAACCCTAAAAAACTCCCCCACACTTCATAGCAAGATTTGCATCATTTCCTATCTCGCTCTTTTAGGAAGAGTGGAGGATGCTGAGATGCTAAAACAAAAACAAACAAACAAAATCCTTCAGATGGATAGTGGCTTGGTCTGTGTGTCCATGCAAGGGAGTATGGGGCTGACCCATACGTTATGTTACCCATTTTGATGATTTTCAAGGTCCTCCCCCCGGCCCTTGTAACATTGAAAAACACAAACAAAATTAAGGATTCACCCACCCCGTAATCTGTTACCTAATTTATGGACAGCCCTTAAAAGAACCTCCCCTGCACCTCTACGTAGGCTGTGTGCACTGTGCTTCCTGAGTAAGTGGGTGAGGAAGAGAGAGGATGGATAGATCCTTGGCTCCACCCCTCAATACACTAAGCATCATAGATGAGCCAGTGTGGGTGTTGTAATTTGATGCTGGCATAGGCCAGCAGCAAAGAGAACCAGACGGGGAATTGTGTCTCTGAAGTATGCCTCCCAAGATCTGCTCCTGAGTAGGTGCAGTTTACATACCCTCCCTTGCTCAAGACACAGTTTAGTCCTAGGTGATCTTGCACAAAAGTCTAGGGCACTATTGTGCTTTTAAGACAGAGTGGGTCTGGTGTGAATGCAGACATGCTGTCAGTGACAGGAGAGCTGAGGAAGAGGTGGACACTGTACCACCCTGTAAGAAGATGCACCTCTCTCATTAATTTCATTAGGAATTTTGAGGGCATCAGTATCAAGGCCCTGAGAATAAAGTTAGTGAAATCAAGATTTCAGGTGGCTAAAGAGGAAACTGAGGCATACTGGAATTTTTCACTTGAAACAAGCATATAGTTGGAGTGTGTAACATTCACAGCATTTGCATATGTACAAATGGCATTTTTATCTAAATACATATAATTTTAGTCTATAAAAATACCTAGATATAATAACTTCCAAAGATTTATTGTAAAGAAGAACAAGGAAATTAACTGTGTAAAATGTGAAATCTGTATTTCTTACTAGTCATTTTATATGGTCTAAAATGATATACATTTAGATAAAAGTGTCATTTGTACATATGAAAATAATGATTCTTACATTTTGCTTAAGTACCCCAACTATACACCAGTGCCCCAAGTAAAATAGGTTGTTTCATGAAGGATAACCTGGGACCTACATAAACAGCACACTCGAGAATTTTGGAATACCAGAGACTATACATTCCCATAATGTTTTTCCAGAGCACTATATATCACAGTGTTAAGTGTATATCAGTCATTACATGTAAGTACACATAACAATTTTAACATAGATTATTTAACCCGTAGGAAACAAAAGGAAAATCCATCTTCAGTCAAAGAATGGTGTACAGGGAAACCAAATATCAAATGCTTCCTGTTTCTGAGAAGAGATGTAATATTCTGTGAATGACTGACCCAGCTTTGACCTTGATCATGGGAAGAGATTTGTTTTGGTAGTCTGCTGTAGCCAGCTACCTGAAGAGAGGTTTGGGAATCTTACCAGAGGGAGTTCTCAACACTGCACATTTGTTTGGGTGGAGGTACTATTGAAGATAGGATATCGCCATGTATTTAGATTGCTTGATTAATTATTTGTTCTGTTTTTAATGTATTTAATACATAAGTATTTATGGCTTCTTGAACATAAGGTGAAATCCTACAAATAGCACTTTCATTGATGGGATTTCTGTAATAAACACAAAACCTTCATTAGAACAACAGTAAGGATTTTCATTATAAACAACCCAAGAAATTCAAATTTAAGATTTCTCACTCCATATATACATACATACTGTTGACCCTAGGTAATGCAGAGGTCTGAGAAAAATGTACCATGTGTACTATATTGCCTGGTACAGAGGCAAGAGTAAAGCACAATGAGAAATGTTAGTTGGATTTCCAGGCATTTAACAAGACATTTACATTATTTTAGTTAGTTCTTTGTGTGCAACTTCCTGTTTTTGGTTTTGCTTTAAAATCAGGAGTGCAATAAAAGAAAGGGGGAAGATGGAAAAATGGAATTTAGCACGGAAATGGAATGGAAGTTATGGAACCAGGTATTTTGGTTTATTTTTCACTTGAAACATCTACTGTATAGTAATAGAACTAATTGTCAAACTGCCAATATTCCAAACCACTGTGACGGTGATTAATTCGTGTTTGAAATTTTCAATCAAACTCTTCTTCAGATCTGTAGTTGTTTGTTGCTAGGAGGTCTGACAAAGTATACATTTTAAATGTGGAACAAGCACATGATCCTGCATCCATTTGCATCCAAACCTACCGCTGTCTTCAAAGAGAGTTATATAGGTGTACACAGCGATCAGACCCAGACCCCAAGAGAGAAAGCAGAATATTGGACAGTATATTAACAACATTCTGCATCATAAATGGGTACCAAATGTAATTTTCACTCCCTTCATTAAGTAGTAGTAGTAGATAATGGGTCCTAATCAAAGTTCATACATCCTTCTTCTCTATATATTCCTGTGTGTATATGTGATGTATATTTGTACAATTCACACGATACCAGATGGTAATCTCATTGACACATACTTGAGTGCATGCAGTTGGTCACCTTCTTTGCACATTCTTTACTTTATGTATATGCACAAATCTCATGTAAATATACATGCAATAGCTTCTATAAGTATCTCTTGGAAAGCTGTGTATACATGTAAATAGGATGTCCAAACACTAGGCCTGCAATTGAACACACACAGATGAGAATGTGACCGATTCTTGAAGAGCTGGCCTTAAAAGCTATTTCTATGGGGAAAACTGTAGTTAAGGTTGCAAAGTGGTTTCTAGCAGAATCCCCTGATTAACACATTAGAATCTGTATCTGTCTCTCTCTCTCCAGCATTTGCGAATAATTTTCTGCATTGCAAGAAGTGTAAATTTTGTAACTGATTCAACAAATGAAATTAATTTCACAACTCTGACTGTTGCTAGCCAGCTGATGAAACAAGAAAACTCAAATTTGTCTTTCAAATGAAGTGTTCTCGGTTTGCCACTGGTGTGCCATCAACAATCTTATAACCAAATAAATCATTAGTTTTGAGTAATTTAGTCACACATGCATTTAAGGAAGTATACGGCATAATTAAACACAAATGACTTTTCATTTCCCCAATATCCATTTCTTTCCTTCTTCATATAGCTGTCCAATGGCATATAGAAAGCCCACGCTGGACAACAAGGGGTCCAGGAGCTGCTCTGGGCTCAGCCATCCCTACCCTGCTACACCTGCAAGAGATGCACAGGCTGGAGGAGAAGTTAAAAGGGAGCAGAATAGCTCACTTGTGGCCAGGCTGGGAAGAGAAAGGACCTCCATGTTGCAGCTTCTGAGGAAAGGGCTGAGAGAAGGCAGGACCTCTCCCATTGACAGCTGCCTGAAGATCCCTCCCTGATAGGCTCAGAGAAGAAGTTCATTTCCCCAGTTCACTTGTTAACTCAGTTTGTTTGTGTTAATTCCCCGTGTTTTGTTTATGGACTACCCCTGAAGGGGAGAAAATGGGAACTGGCCTGGCTGGAGGGTCAAGGCATGAGAGAAGGCAGTTGCCACCACAAGAGGCAGAGATCTACCATGTCAAACCCAGCAGTTAAGAGATGCCAAGCAGTGAGCTTTCCCCATTCACACTCTTCTTCTACAGAATGTGAACTTTGGACAATAGTAGTGTAGGAGGAAGTGGCCCAGGGGGAAGCCTTAAGGTGCTCCTGGAAGTCAGACCCTTTGTTCACTCTCACAGGCCTGGGCCAGAGCACAGTGGAGTGAGAGGGCCCTCACTCCCCTATCAAGCATCCCTCTGCATGTTGAAGGCCTAAGCCCCGACCACTATGCAATGCTCCTCACAAGCAAAGACAATCGCAACTTGGTGGAAAATGTAGGCAACTTTTCCACCCTTGGAGAGAGGAGATGAATGACAGATCCAGATGATCAGACAACCTCAGACTAGAAGATATGGGCTAGTAGATCAAGTGAAATGGATCTAGAGTATCGGCTTAAGTGGATGATGGAGGACCAGCAGCTGCAACAACTCCGTCAGCAAATGATGCTTAGCCTCAACAGCTGATCCAGGATTTAGGGGACAACGGCAGGAAAAGCATCAATGATTAGTCCAACAGATCATGACCTTAATACAGCCCTAGGGTTCTCCTCCAGGGGCTATAAGCCCAAGCCACAGGTGTCTTGCCCATACCAGTGAAACTCACAAAACTGGGCCCTGACAATGATTCATTGAACTTCTTGGTAAAATTTGAAAAAGTGGCAATGGCATCCCAATAGCCACCTAACCAGTGAGCCACCATGTTGGGATCATCCCAGGCTGTATATCAGGCTCTGAATGCAGTGTCATCCAAAAACTATGCCCAGGTGAAAGTTCCCCTACTGGACTACCTCCACAACACTGGGGAGACCTCCTAACAGAGGTTCTGGAGGGGAGAAATACCCCTAGGGAGCTCAGACCTGCATGATTCCCAGAAACAAGGGGACCTGTGCTGGCAGTGGTTGAAGCTGGAGATGTGGACTAGAGTCGTGGTGGCTGAGCTCATTCTGGTGGAGCAGTTCACTCACATACTCCTAGTTGGGAGTAGGGCCCACAGTCCCACCCCTTCCACCTAAGATCCCACCCCTTCCCCACTCCCCCACCCCCGCCAGAGGCCAGAGTCCCTCTCCCCACTGCAGCTGACTAGCTCCCCCCCAGCCCTGTTGCAATGGGCAAGCGGGCAGTGTGGTCCCAGACCCAGAGTGACAGGAAGGTGGGCAGCATGGCCCCAGCCCTGGAGTGACAGGAGGGCATGTGGCATGGTGGCCTGAGCCGGAACCACTCCACAGGGAGACTGGAGCTGTGCCAAGCGGGAAGCAGGAGGGGTGGGGCATGGCAGAGACACTACAGGCTGTCTATGATACAGGGACTATAATATCCCCAGCCTATAATACCTGCCGCCCATGGGTACAAAAGCATATTAGTAATAGTCAGTTATGCTATCCTGAAACAATCCCACTATTTGAAACTAATGCAAAGACTATTTCCACAGAATTTCTGAGAGTCTTTGCTCAAGTAGGGTACCTAGGGAGATCTTTATGCATCAAGGCACTAACTTCATACCTCGGCTCTGAAACAGGTATGTGATCTTCTGAAAATAAAGACCTCACACACATAGTTTATTGCTCACAGACGAATGGTCTAGTTGACTGATTCAAGCAGGCCCTGAAGAGGATATTAAAAAAAGTTTATGCCTGAAAACTTCTGTCATTGGGATCAGCTGATCCTCCCACCCCCATCGTTTGCTATTCAAGAAGTCCCCCAATCATCTACTGGGTTTTCCCCATTTGAACTCTCGTTTGGGAGATGGCTCTGAAAATTCTTGATCTGGTCCAAGACATGTGGAAAGGGTAGGCTCCTAGAACAGAGAATGTCCTATCATACGTACTGAAGCTCCAGGAGATGCTCGAGAACCTAGCAGCCTTTTCCAAATAAAACCTCCTTAATGCTCAACAGACCCAGGAGTGAACCTACAACAAAGGGGTGCTAGTGCACATATTGAAGCCAGGTGGATTGGGTACTTCGTCTGCTCCCAAGTACAGAGTCCAAGTTATTTGCCAAATGGCAGAAACCCTACTACTAAGTAGTACTAAAAGTCAGGGCAGTTAACAATGAAATTAGGCAGGAGGAAAGCCTTACAGATCTATCATGTAAGCTTTGTAAAGTCATGGAAAGAGTGAGGAAGCATATTTATTGCCCTTGCCCCCAAGCCAAAATTGAGGCCCCATGTGTCTACCACACAGCCCCAGACTCTATAAATATGGGGGAACACCTCTGCCTAGAACAGAGGGCCCCGGTGAGAAACCTCCTAAAAGCCTTCTTGATGGTGCTCTCCTCCTGGCTGGGGCAGACCCACATGCACCATCACATCCAGTTGGAATCTGGGCAATTTGTTCAGGAGAACCCCTCAAAAATGCAAGAGAATGTGAAGCAAGTAGTCCAGGTGATGTTGGAGCTAAGGGCTATTGAAGAAATCTCAGAAAGTGACAAAGCCCAATTGTATTGGTCTCAAAGCCAGATGGCACCATCTGGTTTTGTATAGACTTCTGAAGATCAATGTGATCTCCAGATTTGATGCCTACTCCTTGTCCCGAGTAGATGAGCTATTAGACAGGCTGGGTGAGACCTGGTATATCACTACATCAGACCTAATAAAGGGGTATTTGCAGATCTCACTCACACCAGAGAACTGCCTTTTGTACACAGTGGATTGAGTTTTACAAGCACATGGCTTATGCACCTTATGAACCTCTAGTACACATCGCTGCTGTCCTTCGGTCCCTACTGCAGGCTGCACTAATGGCAAACCCCACAAAGTGCAAGATGGGAAAGGAAGAAACCAACTATCTGGGATATACTTAAGGGAAGGGCCAAGTCCGGCCCCTTGTGAGTAAAGTCCAGGCCCTCAAAGCATGTCCATGTCATACCATGAAGTCAGAAAGTATTTGGGGCTTGCAGATTACTGCTGCAAATCTGTGCCGGGGTTTTCAATGACCACAGTATCTTTCACTGACCAAGCTGAGGACAGTTGCCCCAAGAAAGTACACTGGTCCAAAGCCTGAAAAAAGGTCTTTCAGAAAGGAAAAGAACTCCTGTGTAAAAAGCCTGTCCTGTTCAGTCCTGATTCTCAAAAGAATTAATTTTATAGCTCGACCCTTCAGAAATAGGACTGGGTGCTGTCTTGTTGCAGGAGACAAATTGAGCAGAATACCTAGTACTGTGCTGTTCCCACAGGAACAAGCATATTCTGTAATAGAAAAGGGAAGTCTTGCTGCGAAATGGGCTGTGGACTCTACAATATTACCTCCTGGGAAATTCATGCATGCTTGTCATCAACCATGTGCCCTGGAGGTAAGAACACCATCCCCCAGCTTATGCACTGGTACCTGTCTCACCTGTCACCCTACGCCTTTCAGATTCAGCATAGAGCCAGAAAAGCTCAACAAAATGCTGACCTTTTCTCTGGGCTCTGTTCTGGAGCCCAGTGGAGTGGGAGGGTCAAAGCTCCCCTACCAAAATTACTCTCTGCATGTGGAAGGACCTAAGCCCTGACCACTAGGCAATGCTTCTCACAAGCAAAGACCATCACAATCTATACATTGCTGATCCTAATTGTCCCCATTTTTATTTTGTGTATCAACCAGCATAGGAATCATTCCATAGTTTATAGCTCATTTTAAAGATCCAGAAGTTTAATTTACAAATGCTAATTACCAAAGAACATTCTAGCTCTGGTAGCTTTCTATTGCTCCTGGTCATGCACCACATTACAGGCTACATAACTAACTTCATTAAGATGGTATCTTCCTTAGCAGGTGTTTTTGGAATTCCAGTATAATTCTTCTGTCATGCAAATATAAGTATGCCTACCAGCCCATCAAATTATATCCATTGTAGCCAACATCCTAACAATAAAAAAGGTTTTTCTGTAGTGTTTCTTTTTTTCAGTACAAGATCCCAAAATTGTCTGGGGAGCAAATGTAATATATGAAAACAAGAACTTTCAGATGAGATAAAGTGAGCACAGATCCTAGTGGCTCAGCCAAAACAGGATACTACTTTAGCTCAATTTGTAGAGGTGTTCCCTGTGCTTAAAAAAAAAAGGATCTCCAACTAAGCCTCTGTTGTAGTAACATAAAGGACACACTAAGGCCATGGTTACACTGGCGTTTTACAGCGCTGCAACTGTCTCGCTCAAGGGTGTGAAAAAAACACACCTCGAGCGCTGCAAGATACAGCGCTGTAAAGCCTCGGTGTAAACAGTGCTGCAGCGCTGGGAGCACAGATCTATCATGTAAGCTTTGTAAAGTCATGGAAAGAGTGAGGAAGCACATCCATGAGGATGTGGAGTACGTGCAGCGCTGGGAGAGCTCTCTCCCAGCGCTGGCGCTGCAACTACACTCACACTTCAAAGCGCTGCCGCGGCAGCGCTTTGAAGTTTCGAGTGTAGCCAGACCCTTGAGTGAGTTTAACTATCAAACAAGAGACTTCCCTAACTGGCTAACACCATTTTAGCATGTGGCAGACACAAAAGCTAACTAAAGGAAAGTTGAGATTGAAATGTAAGAAACTAATGTGCAGAGGAAAAGACATAACAGAATAGGAATTTTAAAAGGCTGGATTTGTTATACAGGTAAGAAAAAGCACTATGTGAACATGTAGGAAGAAAAAAGTGATGTATAGAAAAACCGTTGTGGTTTCACAGAAAAAAGGTGGCAAACTTACCTCAGCATGATAATAATTATATATAAGGTATAATGTGTTCTCAACTCCAGTGTGATAGTGTTTATATTTGAGGAGTAGTGTGATTTTAACTTTAGTGGGTTAGTAATTAAATGTAAGGTATATATGAATAATACATGGGGAATGAGAAGGGGCATTTTTATAGAGAAAAGAAGTGAAATAACCAGTTGGAGATGTTGTTACAGAATTCTGAATGTGCAAGCTTCCAGATGTTTGTGTTACCCCGCTTGAAATATTCATGAGAGCACTAAAGATTTACACCCAGCCCTTAAAGCAGCATATGAGTGGGTCTTTTAAGGGTATGTCTACACTGCTATTAAACACCCGTGGCTGGCCCATGACAGCTGATTTCTTGGGCTCATGAGGCTCAGGCTGCAGGGCAGTAAAATTTCAGTGTAGGTGTTCAGGCTCAGGATGGAGCCTGGCCCAAATGTCCACATTGCAATTTTACAGCTCCGCAGCCTGACCCACGTGAGCCCAAGTCAGCTGTCATGGACCAGCCATGGGTGTTTAACAGGAGTGTAGATACACCCTTAGCCCTCGTCCAGACTAACCCGCGGCATCGGCGGGTTAAAATCGATTGCTCGGGGATCGATATATCGCGTCTAGTCTGGACGCGGTGTATTGATCCCCGAGCGCATTTACATCGATTCCGGAACTCCATCAATCCGAACGGAGTTCCGGAATCGACACGGAGACCCGCGGACATTGATGCCGCGCCGTCCAGACTGGTGAGTACCTCGATTTTAGAAATTCGACTTCAGCTACGTTATTCCCGTAGCTGAAGTTGCGTATCTAAAATCGATTTTAATTCCTAGTCTGGACGTGGCCTTAGACATAAACATGACCACTTCCTGAAAAGGGCTATTTTTAAGATTCTCCATGATTGAATTTAATAGACCACAACTGAATTAACTGGAAGCAAAGACATTTAAAGTTAGTCCTGTCTGAACCTCATGGGAAAAGCATTGCTTCACCACAGAAGAAACCTGTAATGTAAAAAAGTGTAACATGATCTAGTGGCTGGAAGTTGAATCTAGACAAATTCAGACTGGAAATAAGGCATAAATTTTAGTCAGTGAGCATAATTAACCACTCCATCACTGGCAATTTTCAAATCAAAATTGGATGTTTCTCTAAAAGATCTGCTCTAGGAATCTAGTTCTAAGGCCCATGTTATATAGGATGTCAGTCTAGATTATCACAATGGTCCCTTCTGGGCCTCGAATCTATGAAACCTTTGCAGTAGTTTCAGTGTAAACCATATATTTCTGTATATATGATGACAGTGGAGACAGCACTTATTTTCTAGGCCCTTAAGATTCTCCCTCCAGATGAGAGAGAAAAACCACATTATCAGGACCAAATCTGAATGCTTGTGCTGCCACTACCTGTGCCACACCTGTTCTGTGAATAACCAGAACACTTGTTCTAGTGCACTCATTCTAGCACTCCCATGAGAAAAAATATTTTATTAATATATTTTTTTTAAAGCTGCTAGTCCCTAACAAAAAAACACCCCAAATGTCTAGTTTGAAATGACTTGCAAAGCTTATCCAAAGATTGGTCATGAATTGAGATCAAAGTGGTACTCTGGGAACTAAAAATGCCACATTTTTCTCTTTCTAGACGCAGCCACCATGAACTCCATTTGACAAAATTAAACCTATGTCTCCTACATATGACTAACTTTATAATATCCAAATAGTGCATTACAAAGCAGCTAATTTTACTCTGCACACAACAAGTCCTTCATCTAATACAAAGAATATTTTTGCTTCCAGACGCTTAATTGCATTTCATATTTGCATGGCATCAGAGAGTAATTTACAAGTGTATTAAAAATATAGACATGACACAAAAATATTACAGTCATCTTCTATTCTGGTGATCTGAATCCAGGCACTCAATGAATCAATCTAAGCAAATAACTCTCTCTCTTTTTTTGGGTGGTGGGGGGCATACCCTCACACATCCTCAGTGTACTGGGCTATCTTGATTATCATTTCAAAAGTTTTTTCTCTTACTTAATTGACCTCTCAGAGTTGGTAAGACAACTCCCACCTTTTCATGCTCTCTGTATGTGTATATATATTTCCTCAATATATGTTCCATTCTATGCATCCAAAGAAGTGGGCTGTAGTCCACGAAAGCTTATGCTCAAATACATTTGTTAGTCTCTAAGGTGCCACAAGTACTCCTGTTCTTTTTGTGGATACAGATTAACACGGCTGCTACTTTGAAATTAATCACATTAGTGAGTGGTCACTCAAGTGGCCAGTCCCATTGAAATCATTGGAACTACTTGAGTGAAGTCAATGTATAAGGGAAGAGATAGGTGTGAGTGTCGCAGTTTGCCCCATTGAGACTACTTGAGAAGGCAGGATGGGTCATGGTGAATGTATCTGTTACTTAATAGCTACATTATTCATATTTCACATTTCAAGGTTGAAATTGGCTTTGACATCTTCTTGGGGTACCTCAGAATTTTTTAGGTTGTTTAAGAAGCCAGAAAAGCAATTTTCCTGGGGGAAAAAATGGCAGGGCATTTTAGGATCTGACATTTCCCAGGCTACAACTTTAAGGTATTCCTACTAAGACTAAACACATGAGTACAGAACTATTTTAAATATCTTGACTCTCTGAATTTTCCTTTTGTGAGACTTAAGTGATAATAAAGCTAGGCGTTGTACTAACAAATACTCCTGAACCTCCTTATTCTTATGGCTTGTTACCTTAACTAAGAGCAACGATAAGAGTTATGGCATGGATGTTTATTTATATATGGTCTGTTTTACGAAGGTGTTCAGCAACAGTGGAGCTGTGGGTGCTCATACATTATTGCCAAAAATTTCAAAAGCTATCCATTTCGGTGCCCATTCATGTATACTTCTTGGAGTTGTGCATATATGTTATTTTTAAATACTGGTTTTGGTCACAGCCAAGTGTGCAAAGCACTCTGGCTTTCCTGTGTTCTGAGACACTAGGGCTGAGATGTAGTTTTGGGAAGTAGCACTGCATCAGTATTTTCCAAAAAAATCTGGTGCTTTCAAGGGCTGCTCCAAACTTACTCAGCTCAGAGGCATAACTGACTCAGGAGGTATAGGTTGAAATACTCTGCTAGCAGTTTCTCACTGGCTGCTGACAGTGTGTGCACTTGCCACCATGCTCCACACAGAATATATGTCCCCAAACACTCATAAAATGGAGTACTGTATTTTGAAAAGCCGTGATTCAACAAAGGGTTTTGAGGTTCATGATGGATAACCAACTGAACATGAATGAGCTGCTAGCGTAAATACAGTGGCTGAGAGAGCAAATGCAGTTCTTGGATACATCACAGAGGAATACTGAGTAGCAGCCAGGAGACATTATTACCATTATATAAGGCATTAGTGAGACTGCTACTGGAATACCATGTCCAGCACTGGTGTGCACACTTTAAAAAGGATGCTGAATTGGAAAGGGTTCAGGAAAGAGATATAGGAATCGTTTGAGGTCTTGGACACCTGTCTTACACTGTGAGATTCAAAAGTACCTTCTCTTGGATAAACTAATAGGTTGTAAGAGATTATGTGATCACATTCTAAAAGTACTTATGTGGGAAGGCAGTTTCTGACAGTGGAGGGCTCTTTAATCTAGCAGACAAAAGGCATAACAATCTCCAATAGCTAGAAGCTGAAGCTAGACAACATATATCAAAAATAAGGTGAAAATTTTTAACACTGAGGATAATTAACTTTTGCAATAACATACTTGGAATGTGGAAGATTCTGTCACTTGAAATGTTCTAAAAGATACACAGTAGTTCAAGCAGCAGTTATGGTCTTGATGCAAGAATTGCTTGGTGACGTTCTATGGTCTGTGTTATTCAGGAAGTCAGACTAGACGATCATGATGGTTCCTTCTGGCCTTAAAGTGTATGAAAGCAAATCCACTAAATTATCCTTCCTCATTTCTCTCTTCCTACCAAGTAAGACCATCATATTCCTGCACTTGACACTGTCCTATGAAAGAATGTCATTACCTTCTCTACAGCCCCTTTGCAATGAAAAAACAATTCTGGGTGAAGTCCTGGCCCCACTGAAGTCAATGGGAGTTTTGTCATTGACTTCTGTGGGGCCAGTATTTTGCCCTCAATCTTTTGCTCAATTCAAATCCGACAGATTTAGAGAAAATAATCTCTCCACCTTCAGTTTGATAAAACTTCTGTCACTATATTATGTTTAGTCAGTCTAGTTCAAGAGAGGATACAGCAGTTTTATGAATTGCACAAACACTCAGACTGAGTTTGCTCAGGGTTCCCAAGATTTCTAGTTCTTAATGGGTATGTTCAAACACTTAACACACTATTAACAAAATCACTGCCACACCAACTTCAAGCCATCTGTTTTCATAGTCACTCCCTTACTAGAAACCTAACACCTATATTTACATATACTATGAATAAAACCTCACTTCTGCTGTGAACTGTGCCTTGTAGTTTGGATTAGATTGAAAAAAAAATCATACTAAAGATTCAGTTGCACCTACCCAAGTGTCTAAAGTCAACAGATGGATTTGATTAGAATGCCAGTGGCTTTTTTTGTGCTTTGTTTCTTTTAGGCTGATAGGATGAGGATGGCAATGACTATCACTAAAAACAATGTTCATACATACATATGTTATATATATATAATGTAGACAAAAATATTCAGGGATGTGTATGTGTGTGAGAAATTGCCTTCCATCTATGTCTGTCTATGCTGGGTGGGGGTTAATTATACACACACACTTAATATCTGAATATATTTGTCTGCAAAAAATGAAGATAAAAAGGCTTGTATACCCAGTATTTCATGTGCTGATATTAAGATTGTATTTGCAGTGATGTTTGTGGTTAGATTTTTCAGATATGGTCATTTATCTATCTAGCAAAAAGATATTTCAGTATCTAGCAAAGCATATTTGATAGATTATTATGGACTTTTTACATTATAAACAAGATATCCACTATTAAAATATACTGTTTTTAAAGTTTTTCTCTTAGTTACCTTTTGCTTTTAATCTAGTGGAGAGTAAAAGATAAAAAAAGCTTTTGTTGTTTACTGTGCATCTGGAGTATAAAAAAAGCACAGTATGAGAAAAGGATACTCCATGAAACGCTATGTCAGAAACATTCACAGTCAGAATTCCAGAAATAGCAAGATGTTAAATAGATAATTAAAATGTCTTCCAGGTCTAAACCATAGGGATGTAGAGTTTTAATCATGCAGAGTATATTCATGAGAAGTTTCCTCTTTTATCTAGATGCCCAGATTCTGATGCTCTCTTCTAAGAAGAACGTAAGATCCTGGTCTGGAGCACTGAAATTGTTAAGCCTGGATGGCATTGGTAATATTTGCAGAACTGAGATGCTGCATAGACATCATTTTTTTTTAATGGAGTCTGCAGAAAAATTCTGCAATCTTGCCTTACAAAGTGTGATGATGCTTCCAGTTTCATTGAAATGGGAAAGTTACTGGATCTTAACTCTGCACAGCACAGAAACTCTTCTGCAGATGGCACAGTGCCTCCGGACAGTATCATCATAAGAAAAAGAAGCAGAGACCAGAGTCTTGTTTTATTACTAACTAAAGAGACAGTCTTAAAAGGATTAATAAAATGCCTGCTATAATTACAAGGTAAACATAAAGGCAACATTTCTGCTGTGAGGTCTTCATTGGACTGTGGAAAAGCTGGAACTAGCTTAATGGGGGAAAAATAAGATTAGCTGTTTTTCATAGCTAGAAGAAGGCTTCACGGTTAAAGCAATTCAATAATCTTATTTTCTAATTCCACCCTGTTTTTATTAACTTATTTTTCATCTTGTAGCCCACACACAACCATAACACTTATTTAGGTGTTACATTTATATCTATATCTGTCTGTATCTAGCTAGATCCAGTTATTGTGCAGTATATTAAAAGGTACTGTAATTTTAAGGGACAATTTAGATCTTAGGCATGGTAAGAGAAAGGAAAACACATCAGTGCTAAATTAGGCACTGATTAGGCTCTTGATCACTTTCTCTTCTCCTGACAAAAACAGAAGGTGTTGGTAATGCTTAGAAGGACTGTGTCCCTGACGAACAGATGTTAATAACAAAGAGCATCTTCCTCATGTTAAATTGCCAAAAAGAAGAGACCTGATATTGCAGCCATTGATAATGATATCCATATATCATGCATTCTAAGTCATAACTAAATAATTAAAGTCATTGCATGATACTTTGTTTCAGGCAAGTAAAATGGATCAAAGTGTTAGTGGGCAGGAAAATTAAAAGCAGGTCACATAACTGATTGTCGTTGGATGAATGGAACATCATAATAAACATGAAAATTGCATCTGGGAAAAATTCAATCTATTGTTTGTAGTTTATTCATAAATTAAGGCTGGAAATTCCAGGTAGTTTGATACTTATAAGTAACTGATTGTTTGGACATGCATTAACATGCTAGGAGAGGAGAGAGAGGACTCTTGTAATGAATGGAAAGGGGGTCCTTTATTAAGGCTGCTGGACACAGGCTCTGTATTTCTCCCTGGTTTTCCAGTTTCCAGATTAATTAAACACCATCTGTGCTACCTATTGTCACCACAAAGGGTCTCCCTATGTCTTGGCCAAAAATAGTCATGGCTGGAAGTGCTGACTACACCATAAGGGGATACAGTCAGCACAGAGAATTGTTACCCTTTTAAAAACAGTATATCGATAGTTCTCTAGTTCTCTCCTACCAGTGCTTGCCAGTACATAGGAGATGAGGGCGTGGGTCTGATATTGCCCAACTCCACCCCACTCAAACATGCCTTACTGGTCATAGTACAGCACACAATTCTCGTTACCATGCTTGTGCCCTCCATACCTCCGAGCAAAGTATAGCTGCCTCCCACATGAGTTGCCTGGAGAAGATGTGGGAGGAGGAGAACTCTATTTCCCAAACCTTCTCCAGCTACCCCGTGGTCTGTGAAGAGCCATATATAGCCTGGACATCTGAATTCGTGTGATATTGTTCAGAAAGCATGTTATGTCACAAAATGGGCGCTGCAAAGACAGTGCAGCTTTATTAACTGCGATGCAGAGCCTCCCCACAAAGCAGAGAGTTATCCAACCTGTGAGCTGACAATTGGCTGAAATTAAAATGTTCTCTGATCTATTTGTATAACCTGATGGGCAGAATTTTGAGGCATGCAAATAATGTTCATCCTGTGAAATGTGTATTAACTTGGTCTACTGAAACTACAGTTACCGCTGAACCTCTTTACCGAAAATTATTTTAAAGCTGATTTCACTAAATAAATTTACACAAGCATATGCTAAAAAGACACCAGGATCTATTGTGATAAGAAGCTTTTAGAAAATGAATTAGCAACTTAGGTATTAGGTATTAACTTAGGTATTAGCTGATGAATATTCTGTACTTACTCAGGGGAAACTCACTTTTAAATTAATGAGAATAGAGGTGATTGTAAATCTAAAATTTTGAATGAAAACAAAACAAAGAAAACTGTAAAAATGATTTTTGGTGGCAACCTCCCAGCCCCCGCCCAATCATCTTCCAACCCACTATAGTGCTGGTCAAAAGATTTTGAATTTTTAAATTTTTAAATTTTTAAAATTTAAATTGGGGAGGTCCCCCCCAAACAATTCTCATTGAAATTTATGCCAGAGTGAAGAATGAATGACAACTGAGCTCTGGATTTTCAGGCAACATCATGATGATGTTGAGTAAAATATAATAATTAATAATATAAATACTGTGATCTTTAGTCTTTATGTTTTTCTAACATAACTGTAGCACTAAATTTGCCAATAAGAGTGCATGCCAATGTCCATAGTAGATTTTATTCTAATGGATTACAAAGGTTCTATTCTTTCCTCTCCCAAATTTGTTGTGCTATCCTTATTAAATTTCAGTTATACTGGGATAGCTTTGGCTAGGTGGCTGTTTCAGCATGCACAAAAATTGGGCATACTTTAGCTCTTTCTAATCTCTTTGGGATCTTATTTCACGGTCAATCTCCCAATTTCATCTTCATTTCATAAATGCTACATTTTTTAGAGAGCTGTGCAGGTTTATGGCACTATGTTAACAATGCTAATTAAGTCTAAATAATATTTCCTGTTTTACCAAGGTAATAGTCAAAGACCGTGAACAGAGACGCACATGAGTGTTAACGAAAAAAAATGAGTTAACCAGAAGGCTGAAGAAACATCTGAGAGGTCAGAGATTAGGAAGGCTCCTAGGTTTTGTTGGGTCTACTGTGAAGTCTGATACATGGGTTCCAGTCAGACTTCAATAAGCAGCACTTCTGGGAGAAATGGCAAAAGCTTTTGCATCTAGCTGAACTGAGGCTTACATGAAGGCCAGCAGGCTGCTACTACTGCAAGGAGAATGCCTGAACAAGATGTTGTTATTGTTTAATTGGAGCACAACCCAATGGGAATTCTTCCATGGACTTTAGCGGGCATTGGATCACATCTCTGGTACATATAGAATATTATAACACAGATCTTTGTGCTTGAACAAATAAAAATAATGCCGTACACTTATTTTTTCACTTTCTACTATTGACTGGAAGAGGGGAATCATTTACAACAACCAAGTTTCCTCTCAGACTGATTTTTCATGTCGCTTTTTAAAAAATGCTCAGTTTACTCCCCCCCCCCCGAAAACGACCTCTTTCTTCATGACTTGGAATGGGCTGTTTCTCTGTCTTCTTTCTACCAATTCTGAGCCGGAAGGCACTAATGCACAAGGAAGCAAGAAATGAGGAGTCAGGGCATGGACCAGGGTCATTTCTGTGCATCCTCAGGCATAAAATTTGCCATAAATAATGTGAAAAGGGGCAAAGAAGTGCCCCAGTAATGCCATGAACACATCTATCTATCAGAGTGCACTCAGGCACCAGGCAGCTAGCTGGTCCAAATGACATCAACTGTACCTGTAATTATTTGCACCTACAAACTAAAGATACAAGAATGGAAGCAGAGTTTTAATAATGTGGCCCATAATCTTAAACATTATTTAGTTTAAGGTTAGCCATTCTGATCAACATTTCCTATTTTAGATGGATACATAGGAAAAATATTACTGTCTTACTACATAAGAACATAAGAACAGCCGTACTGGGTCAGACCAAAGGTCCATCTAGCCCAGTATACTGTCTACTGACAGTGGCCAATGCCAGGTGCCCCAGAGGGAGTGAACCTAACAGGCAATGATCAAGTGATTTCTCTCCTGCCATCCATCTCCACTCTCTGACAAACAGAGGCTAGGGATACCATTCCTTACCCATCCTGGCTAATAGCCATTAATGGACTTAACCTCCATGAATTTATCCAGTTCTCTTTTAAATACTCTAAATACTACATTATTCTTTAAAGCCTGAATAAAAAAATTACAGGACAGGGTACCCTTTAAAATGTCATTGAATCAGCAAAATGACAGAAAATATACTGTCAAAATGTAAAAGATTCAGGTATTTCAGATCCCAGGAATCAGTTACTAGCTTTCTTTCTGGCTTTGCTATAACCAGCCTGAAATGCTTTCTTAAAAGGAAAAAGATTGTAAGGAAACTAGTATGCATTTGAGTGTTAATCAGTAAACCTTTGGTGTACAGTAACAACTAAGAAGTCTCTCGTGGCTGCCGCATGCCAGATACAACAGATAAAAATTGAGAACAGTCTTAAAGGGATAGTCTACTAGGAAAACAGTGTTAATCATAAAGAAAGAAACCTTTTAAACTAATATAACAAGGTACACGCACAAATTAATATTATGCTCTAATGTTCTTTTTAGTGAGTAGCCTAGGTTGATTTATTCATTTAGGTAATTATATACAGCAATATTAGTAATTCACAGTTAAATTGAATTAGGAAAACACAATAAATTGAAACTGTATTCATATTTCTTTCTCACTGTGTAACAAACAGAGATGTATTGATGTAAATTCTAAGTGTACTACATAAGTTAAATTCCCTAGACTGCAATTTGATCAAAAAGCATTAGACATTTACTTAGGCTATAATAGGTCCTTGCCATTGGATGGCAGTAAAATTCTACATCAATCACTTCAAGCAAATTGAAGCTAGGAAAATAATGGGACTTGTATTATTTAACAGTAGAAAGCTTAGGGTTTTGAGTGTGTTACAACTAGAGATAGACACTAATTTAAAAAAATATTTTCTTTTCCATATTAATGAGATACAGACATTTTATGAATAGTAAAATGCTTTCACCCTTCCTTGGAAAAGTATAATTTTTCATGGAAAGAAAATACAAGTTTGATCCAAAGCTTTTACAGTGGCATGCAATGCAAGTATATTTTCATTACTGCTACTTAGCTTTTTCTATTCAAGTATTTTTTAATTCTGACTTGTTATATTTTACACAGTAAGTAAAATCCTTCTCTACTATCTCAGTTATTCATCCTCTCATGGCTGAATTTTAGAAAGCATCTTCGTTGGAACAGTTTATATTTAAAAAAAATACTAACTCTGTTTTCAATAAACAACCCAATTTTTTGATAAAATGTTTAAAAATTTTCCTTTCTTGCCATACACATAAGTATGGTGAAGTCCTTTACACAAGAAGATTCTGATATTTTATGTAGTAAATTCATTGTATGTACCAAATTCTTCCATCTTTACTCAAATCCTTGTCCAGGACAAACTCCCATTCAAGGCTATGGAAGGGCCCCATTCTGTGAGGTTCCCAGAGCCCTTGATTCTCACTGTATTCAGAATGTCATGTGATTTGGTCATGAGTAATAATGACAGGATGTAGCCCTATATTAGCATTAACATTACTTCTTACTTTCAATTTATACTGCAACTAAAGGCGAGTGTCCATCCCTAAGTTCCACATGCCCTTTATATGCTCTGTACATACAATACACAGAAACAGATGATAATTTAGCAAATTATCTTGAAAAAAACATTTTAGACATTTATCATCTGCCAAGGATGCCTTCTAAAACTCAAAAAAATAGTTTCTCTTTTAAATACATAGGGCCTGGTCCAAAGTCTGTTGAAGTTAATGGAATTATTTCCAGTAGAAGTATTTTTGTTGACTACAATGGGCTTTGGGATCAGGCTCTATTTGCATTAAAAGTATCATATAAATTTAGTAATCAAACAGAATTATGAATATATAGAGTGAATTAAATAGACCAAGAAATAGGTTTTCAGCATATGGGCTTATGTGAAGAACTATAAATTCTTGTGCCTTCATTTAGTGGTTTTTTTAATTTGTTATAAATTTAGTAAGTCGAATTACAATCTAAATGGCCATAAAATAAGTCAATTGTTTTCCAAAATGTATTCAGGGTGGTCTGACAAAAGCTGAAAGCTATTAATCAGGATTTCCTGGGATCAAACGACAGACTCCCTGGCAATTTACTTTATGTTTAAAGTCTGTTAAAAGTTTATAGCTTTTCAAGGATCATATTAGGCATTAAAATTCAGAAGTCAAATTCTTGTAACAAAGACCGTTATGAAAGAAGGAGAGAAAATGGCTTATCATGTACCTATTCATATGAAAAAGAGGTATAAAACACATACTCGGTGGAACAATATTAATTTATTTTTATGACAATGATTGTAAAGCACAAACAAAGTGGCATAAACCTAGAGAGAGAGTCTTATTTCAATTTACAGGGACTAATGTGGGCAATCCTCCAGCACTGAAATGAGAATACACTCCTGGAACTTTTCCTGTTTTTGATTTTAAGACCTGCTCCTGCAAATGCTTACACATGTTTATCTTTAAGTATGTGAGTAGTCCTATATAAATCATGCTCTGAAAGTCAAGCAAGCATATTAATATTTGAAGAATCAGAACCTAGGACTATGTTTTTGAAATCCTCCAAGGTTTTGTACCTAGGGCTCAACCTTGTGAGGTATTGAGCACCCTGCATTTCAATTAGATTTAGGAAGACCAGATGGACAGCATTCAACATAAGTTAAACTTTTAAAAGGATTTATTTCTGGTGACAGAAATGTCGTTGAGAACCATGGGCTCAATTTTATGAAGTGCTCAGCATCCTTAACTCAATTAGAGTTGAGATTTTGCAGCACCTCTTAAGGAGGGGTTCAGTACAGCACCACACCAGAGCAGGCCATAACTGCAAGAAAAATGGCAACGCAGTGGTATATAAAACTAATTGGTTAAAAGATGCTGTATATTACTTAATTCATGTTTAAAGTTTGTAGCTTTTCATTAGCAAGAAAATAAACAAGCTATTACTCTATAGCTGAACACCCTGATTGGTGGAAACAAAATATGATACATCTACTAACCTCTATTACTATTGCGATGTATAAGGCCTGATTGTGATTTCATTTAAACAGATTATATACCAGTCTAGTTCTATTGGAGTTACTTTTAATTTGCATTCATGTAAGTGAGATGAGAATCAGGCCAATAGTGTCAAATTTTCATCTGGCCTTAAGCAAGCTTATGAAAGTACAGTACATTTACAAGATTTGCTCATGGAAACCCTGGATATCCACATACAGGTGGACATCTGTACCTGCAATCAGATCATTAGATTCTTCATTAGCAGCCCTATTTGCATGTAGATATATCATTTGCACATTCATTACATATTTTTGGAAATTTGATATGGGCTTTTTTGGGCAAAAGTAGGAGGAACAATTTCCAAAGTCAGGGGAGTATTTCAGTTAGAAGTGAAATTGGTCTCTCTCGCTCTCTTTATTTTTTTTAATGCACTGCAGGTGCAGTTACAGTAGTTGAACATGTAAATTAGCCATACAAATGCCCATATATTTATCTGAAAATTTAAGGCCAGGTTATGCAGAATTGAAATGAGAACTTGTATATGTTCAAAAAAGTAAGGACAACTCAGGACACCTTTCATATGGAGGTCACTGCTTTGAATTTGATTCTTGTAGATAGTAATCAAGAGTTGTTGCCACTTGATGGCTGTTTGATATTCTGTGTGAGAAGAGTTGGTGTTCTTGGTCCAGTTCCTTATGGATAAGGTCTGGATGTCTTACTTATGCTATACAAGGTCTGTGGAGAGAAGAAGGGAAGGAAGAAGAGAGAGGAAATAATAGGTCCAAGAAAAATCATGAGAAGCAAAGTGAAAAAGTAATGGCAGAATATTGTTACTGAGTAGATGGAAGTTTTGGAGCCAGGTGAATTGTGGTGGTTTGGATGTTAACTGAGCAAACAGCAAAATAAAGCTGTGAAAAGGTGTGTAGATCTCCAAGCAATAGAGTAATAAAGCAGCAAGTTAGTGAGTCAAAAAAGTGGACAAAGCAGAGTATTGAAGCCTCAGTAACTCAGAGCAGCAGGGGAGCTGCTGGGTTGCAGGTGCTGAACTGTGGGAGCTTTGGCAACACTAACAGAGAAGTTTAGTGTCAGAGTGTAATGCCATCATCAGAAGGAACACTGGAGCTATGCAGTTGCCATGTGCCGCCCTCAGCACTCTATCCCATCTCCAGTGCTAGGAGTGCTACCTTTGTAGAAAACTGCATATTTTTTGGCTTTCTCCTTTGTGAAGAACTAGAATTGACAATGGACAACATTTTTTTTAATTTGATTATTTTGTCAGTTTCTCCAGCAGTAGCATTTATATATTACTTCTCTTTAACTTCTCCTATTATACAGTGCTGCAGTGAAGTTGTACTTGTCCCTGTTTGGTCTGCCAGTAAGATTTGCATTGGATACTGAGTTCTAATATTGAATGTGTGACTTAGTAGTAGAATGAACTGTGATGTCACAAACTCAGACTAAATATGGATTTAAGAGCAGAATTTTCAAAGATTTTGGCTCCATTATGTCGATGAGATCTTCCTCCACTTTATTACATTTATTCTCAGCCAGATAGATATATAATAATGTGAATAAGTAATTTTAGTAATGAAATATTAGTTCATTTTATTTTGTTTATTTCATTTTAGTAATGAAATAAAATAAGTAACAGGACCAAGTACATATATTCAGGGTGAATAGTGTGTGAGCAATCCATATGTTGAAATTTCTTTGCATGAAATATTTGAAGAATTACAAATAGAAAAACAATTTGTAAAAAAGTGACAATTCTAGACATGAACAATTCATGAATAGTTTAAGAAGTAAAATTCATCAAATAAAATGTTCGCTATAAATGGTTGGCTCAGCTCTACCATTAGGTATGTTTGTTTGAAGTCATTAGTTTTCTACAACATTTAAGATATCTGAATTGGTATTTATTTTGAGGCTCTTGATATGCAAATCACTTATGCTAAATTCTGCAGCTTTGATTCCGTTTGGATTATCAGCATTTACCTGCAAATATTTGAACAAACCCAAGTGAGACCACCCTTTTACAACCCTTTTAAGATCAAAGAGTCAGGATTCTGCCTTTGAGACTTGTTAGTTTAAAATCTGCACTAATAACTAAAGGATGTTTTTTTCCCAAATGCCTAACTATAAAAGGATTTGTTTTCCAAAATGTTCAGCTTTATATAGGCTCTTCCCAATAATAAGTAGGTTGCATTGGGAAATTTAATTGTGCAAGTATCATCATTTTAACATTCCTGTGTTACAGTGGATGCCGCACCGCATGGTCTAAAAATGCATACTGAAACTGGCCATGTAGAGATCAAAACTATTGTTAAAAATGTTATTTGTCTGGTAACACTGTAATATGACTACCTAAGAAATTAAACTATTTATCCAGAGCAGTTAATATGTCAGAATGACAAGGGGAAGCATTGCATATTGTAAGTTTTAGCATGCTTGGCAATAATATTCCTGATTCAACAAGATTATGAATAACACTCTCCTGGGATAAGAAGAATAGGACATCTCATTCTGCACAGCCTAACAAATATACAGTGTGCATATCCCATACAATGATGTCCACTATACGTGGAAACTATTTTTAGTCCCCTAAGCTAATCGGTGTGGGGCAAGTCTATCCTCTCGACTGTGGTGCAGAAGTCCCACAAAGAGCAACAGCATTCTAGTTCTGCTGTTAAAGGGGTGGGAGGGCTGGATATGGAAGGTGGGGAGGGGCACACCCTCTGTGAAGTGCAGACCCCTGTTTTTAAAGATCACCCAGCAAGGCACTGTGCGAAGATATGAGAGAGGGCTGGGCATGAGTGGATTGAAGGAAACTGTTCCCCTGCACTGCACAGGTCTCTGTCTTCTCCCCTTTGCCTCATGATGAAGGACACAATGTTCCACAGAGCCACTGGGCTGTGGTAAGCTCTGCAGAGCTAATCCAAAACCTGAGGAAAGTAGGGACGATCTGTCCTTCTCCCTCTCTGTGTTTCTTGACTTGTGCCTATCTCCATATGTAACTCCATATACCGCAAGGATTTGGGGAAAGAACGAGGGAAGATGTCTAACCTGCATGAACTGTATATTCCTTTTAAGATATCATGGGCCAGTGACATGCTGCTTCTCTTGATATGCAGAAAAGAAGGGTATACCTTGTGAAGAGCACAGGGTGCACCCACTCAGAATACATGAATGCCCAATCCAAAGACCAAACACTATTTACTAGCACTTACAAATGTTTTTTGTTATATTATTTTTCTCTTTAAAATTAACCAACCACACTTATTCTGAGGCAGCCGGAGCTATAAAACTCACACCCACACCACCCACACTCCTCAGACACTCAACCTCTTCTCATCCTGAAATGGCAGGTAGTGGGATTCACACAGCATTATTCTGCACAACAACCACAGAGGCAGAAAATAGCATTTTCCATGCCATTTCTATGACTTCAGCTAGGTGGGAAATAGCACAAAAACATGCTCGCTCATCCCATTTCCTATTTGGTTTAAAGCAGAATATTCAGATTTGATGGCAGAGAAGCATATCAGAAGACTAAAAATGATAAATAAAAAAGGTTTTAAATCAAACTGATATGAACCTCTGAAAAAAAGGTTTTGGTTTATATCCAAATCTGGGGTAAGGTTTAAGCCAGTTCTTTTAGCCAGAACTGTTAACTGGCAAATGCTTGCACACAGGGCTGTTTTATCAAAACATTTGCAAACAAATTTTTCTAGTGCAGTGAGAAAATCCAAACCCACAAATTATATATGGAAAGTCAACACACACACTATGGTAGTATACCCATGCTTACTAGTACTTCTGACTGAGAATTTAATTTTAGTCTCATTCTAATTTTCTGATTATGTTCATACAAAGGTATTCCATTTAAAAAAAATTCTGCCAGATATGAAAAATACTACATAATATTGCTAAATTATATGGTCTACATCCATAGAGCGGTCAATCTAGAGTGGGCTGTACCATTAGTGGAACAGGACTGTAAGGTTGGCGTATCTGGCCTTGGGAGGATCACCTCGGTACGGTGATATAGTGCCAGGCTCCTATGCTATCCTTCGCCCTGCTAACAGCATAGGTGGTGTGGCTAGGGGAAAAAAGGTATGTGAACCAGATGCCTTAAATCTGTGCCAATCCCAGGTTGGTGCTTCAGCCCATTAGGGCCACTAACAGCTAATGTTAAGTTAAAGAAGCTGGAAGGCTGCTTTAACTTTTGTCTGGAGAGCAAACAAGTATATAGTCACCCAACAGTAAGTTGCAATATCATCTACGTGATCCCCTGTTCCCTCTGTGACTTGTACTATTAGTGCCTCACCTACAACTAAGGCTCTGGTCTGCAATTTCTACTAACTGCATATATATTAGGCTATTTGAGTGCTGTAAAAACACTTGCATTTTTACCACTCACAGATTCTCCCATGGCACAAGGAATCAGCCAATACTTAAGGGCTAAGCTGATGGGCAGCTGGGTTAGGCATCTGCTGGCAACTGGAAAGACAATATTTAATTACAAAATTAAGATAAAAAATAGAAAAATGTGCCTTAATAGAATGAGCTCATAGAATGTAATTTACATGTATAGTTGATTGTCTCCTCCTCCATCACCCTTTGCACTGAGTTCATCTTAGATTATAAGATCTTCAACTCAGTGGCTGAATCTACTTCTGCATTTGTAGAGCACCTCTGTACGATGCTGTGTGTGCTCAGCTATTGACTTCACAGCAGTGAATGATGTACCATAAAATAAAATCCAGTACATCTTTAATGGTATATTGGTCTGATTGCCAAAAGTCAGTAGAAGTTTTTGGTCATTCTGGGCATAGCAAATCAAAATAATTTTGGTTTGGGTTTCATTTGAATGTTAAGTTGCAAAGTCTTGTTGTTTCATCATTTGCTATTAGAAGATCTAAACCCTTTAATTGAAGCCAATTTTCCTTCTAACAAGGTAAGTGTTTTATTCATGTCAATGGAAGACTTGGAATTGCATGGTGAATAACTGTAATGTTATTAGAATACCATAAAATCTTTGGAATAAAAAAGGTACTGGGTATTATCACAAAACTCCACAAATTTCAGCCACTGATGTCGTCTGTGGAACAACCTCAAAAGACAACTATATTCATTTTAGATGAAAGGATGTCTAAGTGAGCAATAGGACTGTATAGCATCCATGTAATGGATCAGCACTCTTACTAAAGAAAAAAAAAATAGATGGCCAGACAGGAATAAAACAAAAAAATCTAATGCATTAACTTCTGCCCCCCCACTAAGGCATAACATGTGTTTTGCTCTACACCAGCTAGCTCAGCTATGCCTCTTAGCTCACACATCCTTGTCCCCTTTGGGTTGGCTAGAAACCAAAAAAAAAGTTGGCATGCACACACAAGACTGCAGCTGTGTCTGGTCCTTTTATTGTTATTCATTATTTTTTATGAGAACCCAAAATATGGTAGGTGCTTCATGAGCAAATAGGACAGACACATTACTTGTCATAAAAAACTTACAATTTAAATATAAGACAAGATGTGAATAAGTGAGAGCAACAAAAAGTGGGGAGTAATAGGGGAAAGGGAGTGCAAGAGTTCATGTGACCACTCTATGTCACATGCATGTCTTGAAATTACTATGATACTTATTCACACTTAAACACATTTTAGGGAGGAAGGGTAATAAGAGGGGCTAAACTGACGTAACAAAGAGGAGAGAAAATATGTAAAGTTAAGAGTGTATGGGAGGATGAAGAGGCAAGGAAATGGAGAGGTGGGATGTGAACTTAGTGAAGAGGAGGAACAGGGTGGAAGCTGAAGTTAAGAATCTAGAAAATGAAGACAGAAGGCCTGGTGTGACAGAGGAGTCAGTGTCACTGGTTGTTTGCTGTTGCTGTGAGAGTCAGAGTGTCTCGTAGAGTTCTGTTGACTAGATAGAACATAGGCTCTGAAGACCAAAGTACAGGATACGCAAAGCCTCTAAAGGTGTGATGAGATACTAGTAGTTGTGGAGGCCTCCAAGGGAACTCAGGACTGTGCAGCTCTACCACCCAGTAGATGGGCTTGAGGAGGCAGTTAATGGAGGCTGACTGGGCAGGCAAGATACATTCTGAGAACAGCATTCCAGAGCCCTCTTGGGACACAGTGGCCCCAGGCTCAGTGCCCTGTAGCATGTGAAAGGGAGGAGTTGGAGGGGGACCATGCCGTAAGTCATTCCTTCTGCTGCTTCGCCTCTGCCACTTCTAGTGCATTGCATCTGAGGCCTTTGGACCTCTGCCTTCATTTGGCCTACTGGAGAGTCACTTATTCATGGGGGATGGCATTGGAGTTAGCGTCCTTGGGCCCACTTTCTTTGTGCTTCAGGAGGAAAGTAAATCACCCTTTCATCTCTGCACGCAGCTGTTGCAGTCCATGAGTACTCTCTCAGAGGCCAGCACAACCCAGTCTTTGGTTAAGGTAAGGGGTGGGAGGGAAATCAATGAGCACCTGAACTGAGTGCCTGTCAAAATATTGTAAGACACTGTGATAGTCTCTAGGAAGACATCCTTGTTCATCAATCCAGAGAAGAAGGAATAGCAAGACCATCAGTGTCTTATAAGCCATGTGCTTAAAATTAACGGTCATCTCAAAACATCGTGGATAGCTACATAGCTGGGGAACCGAGGGATCGAACAAATTGCTTATATTTTTTGAAGTTTCTGGTGTTTTCACTCTAAGTATGCTATGATGAAAATAAAATTCATAAAATAATCTCCAGAGTTCTAGCATATTACTGAATTACACTAAAACGAACAAAGTTCAGCATACCAACATTAGTTGTGGAACTGCCATTTGAAAATGTTCACTTCACAGCAAATGTTTTATGAAACAAACCCCAGGAAAGTCCCTCCTTGGCTATAATTCATTTCTTAATTCAAAGAATGTATTTCATGTTTAGCCTTTTTGGATACTTATAGTCCAATCAGTAAGAGAAATGGGTGCACAAGGAATACAGTAGTTGGACAATAAAGACTTAGGAGCCTCTAACTCATCTAAGCGTGTCTGATGAATAGAAGAGGAGTCTTTACTTCTGGGCTAGCTACACTGAGTTCCAGTAAAATCTTCACAACATTGTCATATATGTAAGCTGACTGTCCTCCCCACTCCCATGCAGAGCCTCTCTGATCTCAGTGGGCCTCCATGTATGCCAAGCAGTCTGCTCCAAGATCACAATGCAACATCAGGACCACAGTTTGCAGGCAATTAGCATTAATCAAAAAAAGACAAATTCAAATGGGTCAGGTTCTCCAATCCACTAAGTTTACTGTTGAGATTCTCCCTAGAGAATTTCCCTGGCATAGTCGGAATCTTGCACTTGTGTAAAGCTGGAGGAGAGGGCCTTGTGACCCATTGCCACCATCTTCTAGGCTGGAGCAGTGCCATCCTGCACAAGTGGGAGGGAAAAGGCTCAGCAGGAGAGGGGCCAAGCCTGGGAAGGAGAGGCATAAGGGCATAGCAGAGCAAGACTTCACTTTACCCAGTTCCCTGCTGGTGGAAGTTCTTCTGCCAGTAGAACAAGATACATTTTCCTTCTGCAATTTTAAAGTTACTCTGGGACCAAGCAGAGAAAAACAAGAGACGCGTGATCAGCTCTGTCACCCTCCCCTCTCCATGCTTTGCTGGAGCACAATGGAGAACTGAGCCCTAAGAATGTTTATGAAGAACAACTACTTTCCTTTCTTTATTTAAACTAGGGGTTGTCACTAGTTCTGTTGCAAAATGTATACAGGATAAAAAAATTAGGAGTAACCACAGTTGTTTCAAGGGACAAATCTACATTTTTGTTTGACCATGAAAATCAATCAATAATACATAAATCATTAATAATCTATATTATTAAGATTGTGACATCACCAAAAGCATGCTAGCACTTTCCAAACACAGAAGGAAACATTCACTGCTTTGAAGAGCATACAATTAAAAACAAGCAAGGTGAGGTTAGTTAGGAATTTGAGCTATATTTTTGTTTAAACATAAAAGATCTAAATAATAAGGCTTTAATATAGAACAATATAATTGGGATATTTGCCCTAATTTTCCATTCCTAACAAGAAAGCTGTCATAGGCACCCAGCTATTAACCTCAGAAAAAACAAATGTTTCTGTATTATTGTACAGGACCATGTTTCTTTTATGAAACCAGACTGAGTGCCAAACTGAAAAGATGCACTTCTGCTGGGGACTGAAATTAAAAACATGAATAGAAGTAATTTCCTGTAGCTTGGCAGGAATATGTGCATGGCTGATGAACAACTGTTTTAGCAAATGTTCAATAGGAGAATCCAGAATCCATAGAGGAAATAGCATAACTAAGAATGTCTGATTCCATTAAGATCAGTATCACTGCACTGCTAAATTATTGCAGTATATTTTAGGAACAGATACTAATGATTTGGTGACAGACAAGATATATAGCTTACAAGCAGCCACTTTTAAAGTAAGGCCAAAAGCGAGCCCAAGGATGTATTCCAGGGAAAATATAACAATTATTATAACATGTGTGTCAGCAAAAGTTCTCCCATAAAATGATATATTCTGATTTAGGAATGTTGAAGCATTTCATTTAGATCAAAAATGTCAATTCCTGAATCTATGAAAAAGTTTGATATTTCAGTTATTCATTGCAATTCAGAATGAAAACAAATTTCATTGTCCTTCTGGCAATAGAAAAAGTCTCAGTGGGCATACTTGGGTATGGTTCAGCTATAAAGAAACTTCTCTTAAACATTCACCTTTGACTTGGGATTCAGAGATTGCTTGGCTGATTTAAATGGAAGAGAGGTCATTTAAATATCTTCCTTTACAAATACATTACTGTCAATTGACTTTGCTTCAGAGGTCTCCAAACTAAAGTAACATGAGTTTGCTACTGAAACAATCTGTTAATAATCCTGCATAAAATGCTTTCTTTGACCGGGTCAGCTGCTTGGTGCACTTTTGATATATTAGAAGATAATAAACTGATTTGACAAGCAATGGGTTTAATCAATCACTTGTCAAATCAGTTAAGGTCCTTGCCGTTTCCAAGTGAGCCTCCTGATTTTAAATAGAATGATTAAGAGTCACAAGAGAAGGTTCACAGTGTAATGTATTGTGTCTCTACAGTTCATAAACTTTCAGCTGTGTAGGATATACCCATGATATGATATGGCATAAAAGAGGGTTGTGGGCTCCACTCTATTTCAATATTAAATAAATGAAAATGCTAGGACACTAATTATAAAGAAGAGTGTTAACCTAAATATGCAAGACAGGGCAAAAATGAATCTATGGCATATTTTCCTTCACACTTTGCCACAGGGTGATTTGCTGAACTCACAGCACAGATGTTTTAAACATGATACACCTTATCTGCCGGAATGTTTGATGTTAATTCCTTCAAAAATGTGTACTAATATAGGGAAGGTTATGTTTTCTTTTGATGAAGTAGCTCAGCTCCCACTAGTACTTCAAGGGACTGGTCCTGATTTTCTTTGTTAAATGGGTAATATCTGAGTGAAGTAGCATGGTCTTCCATGGAAAGGCTATCTTACTGTAATTTCAGTATAAGCTCTACAGATGTAGGTGTTCCCCAGATGTGAATAGACTAGAAACTTAGTTTTGTCTCCGGGTATTCATTTGCCATATAAATCTACTAACACATTCTTATCTGTTATGTAAATAAGATGTGGAATTCCAATAGTGTATCAGTGTTCTACAGCAGATGGTATAGTGAGATTTACCACACCATTACATTTAATGGGTTTGAATTCATTTGGATTTCTTGATGTTCACTCTGTCCTTCTCTTAGCAGCAAGTGTTGCCAATGTTCCTGATTATATATGATTTGAGAGAATGCTTAAAGAAGAAAAAACCTTTATCTTAGAAATATGAGTATTTTCTGTCAAATTTTAAAGTGTATATGCATTGCATTTCACAGGATTTATATGCCCTATGAGGAAAGGATACTTAATGAATATTCAACAAAAAGCTTGAAGTCATTACATTCTATGATATTTTGTAAATATCAAACCTTCAGTTAATGTTTCTAGTACGAAAACAGTTATCTATTCATTTGGAAAAAATGTGTTTTCCTCCCATCACATCAGTATGGACAGAGAACACACATTGTACTTCTCTTGCAGCAGATTTAAAAAATAAATCTGCTTAGGAATGCTTGGGAAAAGATCTTTGGAATGATTTTCAAAATCAGAAAAACAGTAAAATAGGTTTCTTTACTGTTCTGCATATACTAAATAGTTTAAAGTTAGCAAATAATACTTTCAAAAGTGTTTGAAATATTAAGTGGTAGGGTGCAATGCTGTCTTCTTCTGGTGGATGGGCTTTTCAAAAGAAACCTCTAAGAATACTGGAGCTACTTGTTCCACAAATTACTATGTGGTCCCAAAATACCACCAAAAACGTACACAGATATTGAATGTAGTCATACAGTCACTGGAGTTTCTAAATTTTCTCGTGTCTAACACTTGAATACTATGTAGTGCCTAAAGATTTAAACAAAGAATTATTATAAATATTTTCACACTATTGTTACCACTCTTTGATATTACAGACCATAGCAATTTCCTTTATAAGACACTTGAGAAAAAAATATGATTAAGGTTAAACTGGGTTATTCAGCATTTTTCTCTAAAGTACATGAATTTTGAAATTAAACAAAAATTGTTTCTAAAAATCAGTCCTCAGAAATACAATTTATAAAACATGTAAGTCAGGCAGCTCCTTGACAGTAAAGCTTCTTTACAGCAATGACAAGCAACAACAGCAATAATGTTTTATCTATCATGCATGAATGAAAAAGCTTTAATTAGCACAAAATACAGCAAAGCTGGACTTTTCTGCATAATGTGGCTATGCAATATCACCTCTACCGCAGAGCTGGTTGAAAACTATTGGAATTTCCATCATGTGGAAAATTCCAATATTTTGACATTTGTTTTCATTCTGAATTGCAAGAATAATTGAAATATCAAACTTTTACATAGACTAGAACATTTTGAAAACTTTTGATTCAGGAATTGACATTTTTGATCTAAATGAAATGTTTCAACTTTTCTAAATCAAAATATATCATTTTATGGGAGATATAGTCCAGTCAGGAGCCCAGCCCTTATAAGAATATGGGGACATGAGATCCTCAAACTACAATTTCCACACGGCACTGTGGCAGCTCAGAGATGAATGTCAACCTGATCTGAAACAAAATATCTTGTTTCCATTTTCCCTAACACAAAGGAAAAAGGGCATAATTTAAATTTGCCAGTGGAAAAAAAACGGATTTCACCAAAGCTGCATTTTCTGTCCAAAACAAAAAAAAAAGACATTTTGAAGAATTCCAGATTAGCTATACTGTACAGCAATGTACATTACTTTGATGTCACAGCACAACACACTCACCACACACTGCTTCTGCAAACACACAGTCCAGACACTTTGCTTTCACTTTGGATACACAAATTTGAAACCGACTTGGCTGCAATGATGAAGACACAAAAGCACACAACTACTAGATGTCATGTCATGTGCTTATTGATGCACATTGTTAATAAGTTTTTGTTGATCATTGGACTCCTTTGATTTATACAAAATGAACTATCAATATTCAGTTCAAGAAGAAAGAGGATGCTAAAGAGGGACATGGAGGAATAGGATTAGCTGTTAGGTCAACTAAAAGGTATCTGTTTACCTGTCTGGTAAGTAATGTGGCTATTGCAGTTTCTAATTCAACTAGATGTTATTATAGCTCAAAATCTAGCTTTGACTTATCACTGACAAATCATTAATTTTTTTTAATCTATATTCAGAAATGGCATGCCCACCTAGCCATGTGGCTAATGGCCTGATCCAACACCCTTTGACTTCAATAGAGGTTAAATCAGGCCCCTAGTATTTTACATTCTTATTACCTGACTGCTACAGACCTACTGACACAGAAGAAATTTAGTCGGTATAGCTTTCTATTGGCTCAGAAGTCACTTCTTGCATCATAAGAGCTATTAATGTCTGCCAAGAGTACTGGGAAGTCATTTCATATTGTTTCCAATTGTGAGAGGCACAGCATTATGTCTGTGTTTCCAAGGTGAAATTATACCATTAAAAAAAATGTTAGGACTCTTTAGTAGTCAACCTTTTCCCAAATAAGAACCAAGCACCACATACATACACAAGAAGAACAGGAGTACTTGTGGCACCTTAGAGACTAACAATTTTATTTCAGCATGAGCTTTTGTGAGCTATAGCTCAGTTCTTCGGATGCATAGAATGGAACACACAGACAAGAGATATTTATGCATACAGAGAACATGAAAAGGTGGAAGTATGCATACCAACAAGAAGAGTCTAATCAATTGAGATGAGCTATCATCAGCAGGAGAAAATAAAAACCTTTTGAAGTGATAATTAGGATGACCCATAGAAGGTGTGAGGAGAACTTAACATAGGGAAATAGATTCAATTACTGTAATGACCCAACCATTCCCAATCTCTGTTTAGGCCTGAGTTAATTGTGTCTAATTTGCATATTAATTCAAGTTCAGCAGTCTCTCTTTGGAGTCTGTTTTTGAAGTTTTTTGTTGCAAAATTGCCACCTTCAAGTCTGTCACTGAGTGGTTAGAGAGGTTGAAGTGTTCTCCCACTGGTTTCTGAATGTTATGGTTCCTGATGTCAGATTTGTGTCCATTTATTCTTTTGCAAAGAGACTGTCCGGTTTGGCCAATGTACATGATGGCATATATCACGTTGGTAGATGTGCAGGTGAACGAGCCCCTGATGACTTGGCTGATGTGATTAGGTGCTATGATGGTGTCACTTGAATAGATATGTGGACAGAGCTGGCATCGGGATTTGTTGCAAGGATATGTTCCTGGGTTAGTGTTTATGTTGTATGGTGTGCGGCTGCTGGTGAGTATTTGCTTCAAGTTGGGAGGCTGTCTGTAAGCGAGGACTGGCCTGTCTCCCAATATCTGTGAGAGTGAGGGGTCATCTTTAAGGATAGGTTGTGGGTCTTTGATGATGCGCTGGAGAGGTTTTAGTTGGGGGCTGTAGGTGATGGCTAGTGGCATTCTGTTATTTTCTTTGTTGGGCCTGTCCTGTAGTAGGTGGCTTGTGGGTACTCTTCTGGCTCTGTCAATCTGTTTTTTTCGTGTCAGCAGGTGGGTATTGTAGTTTTAAGAACGCTTGATAGAGATCTTGTAGGTGTTTATCTCTGTCTGAGGGATTGGAGCAAATACGGTTGTATCTTAGAGCTTGGCTGTAGGCAATGGATCATGTGGTGTGTCCTGGACGGAAGCTGGAGGCATGTAGGTAAGTACAGCGGTCAGTATGTTTCCGGTATAGGGTGGTGTTTATGTGACCATCACTTATTAGCACAGTAGTGTCTAGGAAATGTACTGCTTGTGTGGATTGGTCTAGGCTGAGGTTGATGGTGGGATGGAAATTGTTAAAATCACGGTGGAATTCCTCCAGGGCTTCTTTTCCATGAGTCCAGATGATGAAGATGTCATCAATGTAGTGCAAGTAGAGTAGGGGCATTAGGGAATGAGAGCTAAGGAAGCATTGTTCTAAGTCAGCCATAAAGATGTTGTCATACTGTGGGGCCATGCAGGTACCCATAGCAGTGACACCATCATAGGACCTAATCACATCAGCCAAGCCATCCGGGGCTCGTTCACCTGCACATCTATCAATATGATATATGCCATCATGTGCCAGCAATGCCCCTCTGCCATGTACATTGGCCAAACCGGACAGTCTCTTTGCAAAAGAATAAATGGACACAAATCTGACATCAGGAATCATAACATTCAGAAACCAGTGGGAGAACACTTCAACCTCTCTAACCACTCAGTGACAGACTTGAAGGTGGCAATTTTGCAACAAAAAAACTTCAAAAACAGACTCCAAAGAGAGATTGCTGAACTTGAATTAATATGCAAATTAGACACAATTAACTCAGGCCTAAACAGAGACTGGGAATGGTTGGGTCATTACACTAATTGAATCTATTTCCCTATGTCAAGTTCTCCTCACATCTTCTATGGGTCATCTTAGTTATCACTTCAAAAGGTTTTTTTTCCTCCTGCTGATGATAGCTCATCTCAATTGATTAGACTCTTCCTGTTGGTATGCATACTTCCACCTTTTCATGTTCTCTGTATGTATAAATATCTCCTGTCTGTGTGTCCATTCTATGCATCCGAAGAAGTGAGCTGTAGCTCACGAAAGCTCATGCTAAAATAAATTTGTTAGTCTCTAAGGTGCCACAAGTACTCCTGTTCTTCTTGCGGATACAGACTAACACGGCTGCTACTCTGATACATAGATAACTAATTCTGAAACTGGCATGTACATTGGTGACAATGACTTTACCAAACCCATATTCCTGAGTTTTGTGACCTTTACCAGATTATAGACAAAAGAACCCCATGATTAAATAATTAGATTTCATTATTATCAATTTCAAATAGATTCAAATTTACATTACAGATTAATTTATAATTTTAACTCGTTTAAATATACAAGTGACTTCAAATGCAGGGCCGCCCAGAGGATTCCGGGGGCCTGGGGCCATCAGCGGCAGGCGGCTCCGGTGGAGCATCTGCAGGCATGCCTGCGGGAGGTCCACCGGAACCGCGGGACTGGCAAGCAGCAGGGCGCCCCTCTAGCGGTGAACTGTCTAGAGCCGGCCCTGTTAGGTGGCAGGGGGCCTTTCTGTTCCGGGACCCACCGCCGAAGTGCCCTGAAGACCCGTGGCGGGGGCCCTCTGCCGGCGAATTACCGCTGAAGCGGGCCCCGCCACGGAAGTGCAGCCCGCTCTTCGGCGGTAATTCGGTGGCGGGGGACCCCTGCCGCAGGTCTTCGGGGCACTTCGGTGGCAAGTCCCGGAACGGAAGGGCCCCCCACTGCTGAATTACCACCAAAGACCGGGTTGCACTTCAGCAGCAGGTCCCGCTTCGGCGGTAATTCGCTGGAGGGGGGTCCTTCCCCCCGGAGCAGAAGGACCCCCTCGCCAGCAAAGACCGGGAGCAGAAGAAGCTCTGGGGCCCAACCCCGCAAGAGTTTTCCAGGCCCCCTGGAGCAAGTGAAGGACCCTGCTCCAGGGGCCCCGAAATCTCTCGTGGGGGCTCCTGCGGGGCCTGGGGCAAATTGCCTCTCTTGCCCCCCCCCCCGGGTGGCCCTGTTCAAATGTGACAGATGACATGAACAAGAGGAATCACTAGATGAACTTCAGAAAGTTCAGAGCTTCAGTTCAGCCTGAGTAAATACTCAGATTTTGGATGCCTATTTGAACTATCCACACTGAAAATTTGGCTTCCTCAGGAGATTTTTGGCACTTGTTTCTGATTGAGTTCTGGAATGCATAAGAATTCTAGCATTCAGCACTTTCCTTTCAATCTCTACAACACAGATGTGTTTTATAAATGCAAACAAAAGAAAATTACCCAATTTTTAGACCTCAAAGTCTATTGGAGCCCATTCTTTCCAAGTTTTGCAAAGAGGTATGGTGGCAAATCCATTTTCTGGGCATATTTTTCCCAAACAAGACCCAGTTTGTTCTTCTCTATGTGGCAGTCTGCCTTACAATATTTGAAATCTCTCAGGTGAGACTTGAGATCATTCATGTGCAGGTGGGTGGCTTGTCAATACTTTTCAATGAGTATTTGTAAGAAGTTCAGATAAATTTGGAGACAGTCAAAGGGCTAGATAGTAATGTAATGGGTTGGGAGGATGTCCTATGAAGTATGTAGAATATGAAATTAAGGAATTAGAGAATAAAATAAAGTCCAAAAGTCAGAGTCCTGGATGTGGAGTAGCCACTTTGTGCTGTGTTTCCAGTGGCTTCTGGCTGTAGGGACAGCAAAACCAGGCCTGACAGGATCACTGCAGGGTAGGGGGATGCTCTTCCGATGTGGATCTGGTATAACTATGCTTCTTCTCTCTCTGTTGCTGCCCCAGAACAAGACAGGCATGTCCAAGGCTGCTGTATGTTCAACATCTTCGGCTCCATTTTGGCCCTTTAGGCCATTTGGAACCAAAAGTAATTTACAGCAGCCTTTAAGCTCCTCTAATTGACACCTACTTACTGGCCTTCAGGTCTTGAATTAAGCTGGTAAATGCCAGTATGGCATGCCAGCACCTCTCATGATCGCTTTGAAAATGTGAAGTATAACCTATGCAGTGACATCACCTGCATTTACAGAATCTGCAACAACATTGTGAGGTGTGAACTGACCAATTAATGAGTGCTTTGTCTGGCAATGCTGAAAGAATGACAGGAGACATTAGATATGGGTTTAATCAGGCCGCAACTTTATTATTGACACATGTCTGGGACTAACCTGTGGATAAAATGTGTGCAGTGCAGGTGTAAAATTTATGTCCCTTACCAATTCCAGCCAATTCCGGGGGGGAGGGAGGGAAGAAAGGAGAAGAAGAGGGGGGCTTCCACAGCTTCCCCCCCACCTTTTCCCATCCAGGTCCCTCCAGCAATTCCCTTGCCAGGACCTTACTGACCATACCCCCTCGTAGGATGGGTTAAGGTGGACTATAATGATGAGGAGGTTGGCTCCCTGCTGTACCAGTCATAGGAGTCCCCAACTGCTCACAGCTTGCTCAGTTACCAAGCACTTCTCCTTAATTCATTTTCCAAGCCATTTTTTTGTTCTTTTGTGCCTTAATTTATGGAGTACTTGTACTGAATATCCGCTATACACTTAAATAAAGAGTTGCGACATATGGCCTACCGCCGTCATGCTATGCATGAACCGAGCCTACCTGAGCCTGCTGCAAGGAAGGTGAAACCCCCCCCCACACACACACACTGCACCTGGCCAATATGGTGGTAAGGGAAAAATTCCTTCCCAGCTCCCCTTAGTGGGGTGGCTAGCGTAATGCCCACCCCAGATATAGCTAAACACCTGGCATATTTGTGACCTAATTAGGGAGGCAGGGTGGGTGCTGCCCAACCTGTTCTGAGAAAGAAGGAAGGGGCCAGGCCCAGCTGTCCTTTTTAAACCCCACATTCCTATGGGGTGAGTCATCCACCATGCTGACTGCTCCTTCCAGCAGCTTTATATTTTCCCTCCTCCCCCAAGTCAGAAAGCATTGCCTTCTTCTCCCAGCCAGCCAGATAAACTCCTCCCTGCTTAAGTGCAGGGTGGCGAAACTCAGAGGGTCAATGATAATACCTTAGCTATCACTGTTAATTTCATATTAGAAAGAACTGCGCCACCAACTGTGAGTGATGGCTCATTTTGGACTCTTGAGTGGCTCGGCTTGAGGAGGAGTCAAGTCCAAGGAGCATAGTAGAGCCCAGTGACAATACGAGTCTTCATGGGAAAACATTTCAAGTTACAGGGGGCCAGATTCTACAATCTTTTCTCAAATGGGGAAGTATCTTACTCCATGAGTAATCCCATTTACTTCAAAAGAACTCACTGTGGAGTAAGGAGCTATTCAGTGTTAAAAAAGGTATCAAAATCTGGCCATGAGGTAATTTCTTGCACTTCTGAGGGACTGTTACTTTGCAATACAATAGGAAATCATCACTCATCCTCCTAGCAATTTTTATAATAATGTCTTTGTTTTTGGGTGCTCACCATTTTGGTATTTATGTTTTCAATTCTATTGCTAAAGTAAAAATTTCAGCTACTAGATCTGTTACTCTTTTGTGACAGATACTCTAACTTCCCCCATAGATTTTCCAGCTTTATTACATTTCTCATGTAGTTATGAAGAAGGTAAATTTAAGTCTTGGACTGACCCTAGAAGCTTGTAAATCAAAAGGCACTACAGGTACTCTGTGTGTTCTTGTTAGTTGGTCCCTACGATTTAGATAGGAAAAAAACCTTAAAAACAGGAAAATAATATACTGTTATTGTTGATTAGTTGACTGTAGTCTCCTAGATACAGAAGATTTCCTCCTTTTGCACAGCAGGCATGTGCATGACTTATTCAGACGAAGCCCAATTTTGCAAAGGTTAAATTTGATCAAACTGATTAAATAAAGATTTTTTTCCCCATTCTATCAAGACCAGTTTTATGTTTACTGGTTATCAATCTGTTTCCCAAAAGGCACAGTCATTTTCTTTCTTTATGCAGCCTGGATGTGAAGGAGCTGTAGTTTCAAATTAGGAAACAATCTTTTCACCTACAAATCTAAAATATATTAAGTGCACCCCTCAAAAACCATTCTCCTTTTACCAGCAACAAAGGAAATAAGTATAAATTAATCTCTGCCAGCCCACTGTGCTTTGCACCTCAATGCACAGCATAACTAAAACATTTCGTTTAAGAAACAGCATAACCACTTTAAGTGAAAGAACAAAAGGTTCTTAAAAAAATAAGTCACAGAGAAATAATTACTTTTCTCATGTAATCAAAACCTAAAAATCATAGGTCTTGATCCTGAAAACATTCACAACCATGCTTAACTTTGGACTTCAATGAGGCTGCTAACATAGATAAAATTAAATTCATGCATAAGATGTGCATAGAAATAGGGCCATATTGCGGTCCATTTCTGGGCGTTTGAGTGCATTAAACTCCCTTATAGAAGTCACTGAGCACTTCACAAGATCAGACATTTAGTTTTCACTTGGGCTGTGCTAGTTATGGGCAGGGATTTGGCTCAATACCATAAAAGAATCAATATGATTTTATGATATCTGAGGCTATATTAACTAACAAACCTTTTACACCATAGATTCAGATTTATATTCAAGATCCATAAAATCAGTTCTAAACGTTTGCATTAATGATCTGTATGAAGTAGAATACAATGAAAGCTAAACTAAGCTAATATTGTTACCTTTGCATTACACTTTTCAATTACTATTAATTCAGCCCAAATAACAAATCATTGCAGCTTTCCTGGCATCTTCCACACTGCTCCACTGTCCCTAGACACTCAAATACGCTTACTAAAGCAATAAACTATTGACTCCACTCATCTATGGTCACAGACACATTTGAACATTCCTTTAAAGGTGTCATAGGCCTTATATTTACTGTTCTGAATAAACAGTAGTCTCATGAACAGCAAAGCACTGAAGGCTGAATACTGGTAATTACCCACAGTATAGGTACACTGCCATTAGCCACAATGAAAGCTTCTCTATATTTCCACGTCAATGAACTTTACAACTATGAGATGGCTTCAGACAGAAGAATTCAGCCTCCATACTACTTTAGTCCCAAATGCTTAGTCAACAAGGATTGTGTGTATGCTACATGCTTTTGGGGTTTTGACTCATACATTATTAGACACTGCATTTGAATACTTAGAAATATAATGTTGGTGCGAGTTTAATAAGGGTTCAGTTCTCCCAAACTGTGAAAGATCTGTATGCTAGCCTATGCCTTCAACACGTGAAAGGTGAAAAATAATCATTCATATTGTCTTCATCCTAGTAAGGCTCCAGGTTTTCTGGTAGTGACTTTCTTTTATAGTAATCTAAGTGTGTGACCCAAAACAGAAGAAATATCAAATTACAGAATATGTGAAGAAAACAATTAGTTGTTAACATTAGCCCGAAGATGGACTGTTCACCTTAACTCTGAGTTGTTTCATGAAATATACATACTATGTATCTATGATACTTATCCTGCATACATGTTACTGGCTGTGCATGGAGAATTCAAAGCTGTCTCTTGTCTATCAGTAACACAAACATAACCATGATAATTTTTTAACACATGCCAGCTGGTACTTTACCTGAAATGTATGGCTTAGGGTTTGACAGGAAGTGTGTCCTAACTGAACGTAGCTGACAGTGTTGGACCAGCTACCATTTCTCATAGGCATTCACCAATATATCCAAACCACTAAAAAATATGAATAGGAGAGAAGAAAAAGGAGAAAGGAGGCCAGATTCCGGGCTGGTGTAAATTAGATTAGCTATATTTCAGCCCCAAATTCAACGGAGTTTTGCTGATTTACAGCATCTGAGGATCTGATATAATGGCTGTATATTATGGACAGCAGCGTGTGGGAGACAGAAGATTAGCAGAATGACACCCTCCCCATCTCAGAAGAGTATATTTGCAGTGGATGCTGTCTATAAGGCTACAATGTACCATCAACATGGAGATCAGGGATGGTCAGTATGCCAACTAGAACTGGGGAAATGCAACGAAAGACTGTTTATAGGTTGGATTTGAGCCTAACAAAACACAATAGATAACTTTTTTCCTTCAGTGCAAAATTGTATTTCCTACATTGCTCATTTTCAGCTGCAGTGCAGATTCAAGTCCCAGACATCAATCAGGTCCAACGTTCATTTACCAGGATTTCGGGGAAGCCTTCAGGTGCAGAACTATTTGTATTTCGAATTCTGCTTTGTTTCACTGGGTATCTTTTAGATTGGTTAAAATGTTAATACATGCTTATTCTGTAATCATACAGGGCAAACTAATATGGCTTTTCTTTCCTCTGCCCCCAAAATATCACTGAATGTGGGCATGACTAGGAAAGGAGGTTTGGCAGTTATGCAACTCTGCTGCAAAAGACTATCCATCGTATACTCCTGATTAGGCTGTTGCTTATCTTTATTCTTTTAAATTTTATGCATAATTATCTGAGATTTACCAATTCTAGCATTAAGGACATAGGTGTTATTTTAATACTTCTAGAAGGTGTTCTCACAGTTATCCTCTTTCTGATCTTCCAGTCCATGTCTTTTCTCCTCAGTCTCCATTCACTGTTGTGGTCAATTCTTCCCTTTCTTCCTAAAGTCCACAGACAAATAGCTCTGTAAAAGATCTATCACTGATACATCATTCTGGGAACACTTTCTTTGCCCTGCCCTGTCTCCTCAACAAACCTTTTACATCCAGCTGCCAGTATTTTCCATCCATACAGTGTTAATGGTAAAGCAGCTGGACTCTCTTTTCCTTCCAACCTTACACTCTAGCTCAGCCTTTATACAACATGCTTGGCAGAAAGGTGGTGGTGAGGGCAACAGATGGGATCATGTTAAAAATATAGAAGCAGCATGTGGCAGCTGTGGTCTTTGAGCAACAAAAGCTTAGGAAAAACACCCTTCTATTTTTTATTTAATAAAAAGCCTAATACTGGTATGGGACTGACTCTAGCCAGGCCAGTTTGGTACATGGATGGGTAATGACACATGGATCCTCAGAAGTGTCAGCTTTTACAATACGGACAGGCTGATTCTCCAGTTTGCTTTAGAATACTTGGAAAGCACTGACAGGTGTTTTAAATCAAAGCATATCTCACATATTAATGATATTTCAAATGTCTCCTATTTTAACTTAACCCTGTACTTAGTGCTTTTCCACTGAATTGAAAAACAAGCCAAACAAGACTTGCCACTGCAAGGCACCTCTGACTGGTATTAACATATTCACGGTGCTTAGTTTCTTGCCAGCCTTTAACCCAGCCACCCAATGAGGAATAGTGGTGGATTTTCTAAAATGCTACCTTCCAGAAACATTTCCAAATGCAAATGCCTTTTATGCCCGTTGGTTTAGTGTATCTTTTTATTTTATATTTTTATAGGAATTGCCTGTCAGGAGAGACATATCACATAGCATTGTTTATATAGAATGCCATTATGAAGACTGAATGTTTAGCTGCAGCTCACAAGGACTGTTTTCCTTTTGGGGGGTAGTTTGTGCCAAAATGAGAGGAAACAGCATTTCCTCTGAGAGTAATGAGCAGCTGGTGCTATTGCCCTGGTGTTTATGGGATGTAATAGGCACAGTGGCACATTTGGAACTGGTTGGGGAAAAAAATAAATGCTGTTTTCTTTTATCTTTATCACCCCTTTCCCATTCAGGGTTTTGCAATTTCTGTGGTTTATACTAATTTTAGAAAATACAATAAAAATAAAACCACATCACTTTACCACTAGGTACTATGCTATTGCAATGTATGCTTGGTATAGATGGACTGTTTTTATCAACTGAAACAATAAAAGCTGAGACAATTAAAAACAACAACCACTTCTCCAAATAGTTCTTGGAAGAATTAAAACAGAGGTTGTGAGCATACATCTGGAAATCATACTTGTGGGAGCACTAGTAGAATTGCCAAAAATTGAACATCTGCTCCTTGTCTTGATATCTGACCTCTGATGAACATATATGGCTGCCGTTGCCTTAGAGGGCAAAATTTAGCCCAGTGAACGGACTTGATTAGGAGGGAGGAGCTCCTAAAAGTAATTATTCCTCCTAAAAGATACAGGTTAGATCCTCAGCTGGTGTAAATTTGTGTAGCTCCATTGAAATCAATGGAGCTATGGT